>NC_092412.1:65553757-65686257 GCF_040894005.1 Engystomops pustulosus
GAAGGTAAAAGAATAAATTCTAAGTTGGAAAAATTTTATGGTGCTCAGGAAAAATGTAATATCACATCTAGGCAATTAATAATTTCTATAATATGTATGAAACTAGCTTTCAGTGTGTATTTTGAAGCACATAAGTCTACACAAAATAATGTTGGAATATAATGCACTTTTTAGTTTACAATTTAGATTAAATTATCCAAGTAATCCATACCCAGAAATGATTTAAGGTATAAATAATTTAAGTAATACCATCTCGGGATGACACAGATCTTGCCGCCTTCTTACAAATTACGATTTTTCTCCATTGTAAACATCTACCATCGGATTTAATGGTGGTAGACTGCCATAACTCATTTGCTCGTTTTCTCTTCTAGGGGATGGAACCATTTTATTTATATCTTAAGAACAGCGCAAAATCTCTAAAAATGAGTTTATAAAATTATGCAAAATGAGACAGAGGTAATCTCTGCTGCTCCCTCTGTGTTCATTGTAGGGTGACGTTGGCGGCTGTCTACGAGATGGACAGGTAGGACCAGGCTACAATGAACGTAGTGGGGACGTGCATAAATTAATAGCTGGCTGAGCCATAAGGCGTTTCTGTGATCAATGGCAGAGCCCCTCTGACTCGTTTGCTTAATTTTATAAACTCCTTTTCAGAACATTTGTGCTGTTCCTGTTCCATCACTCGCCTCTACCATCAGTAAATCCGATGGTAGATGTCCTTTAATGTCAGTGTGTTGGTCTAGATTTTATACTCTTAGAATTGATTCAGGTGTATTTTTTTAGCTCCTCTTGTTTAACTCTATAACACAATTTTATCTAATAACTATGAATCAAGGGAGAATAGGAATATGATGCAAATAATAGGTTTTGATGATTTAGAAACTTGCATCTAAGTAAAATGTATTTATGTTAACTGAAGTCCTATATTTATAGGATAGAAATGTAACGCAGTATACTTTTGCTAATTGCTGTTTATCTATTCTATCTATCTTGTATCTATGTGCTGAAATATGTTGAAATTGTTTTCGTAAAACCTTGTAATCTCCTGTGGTCATCTTTTATCTATTTACACAAAACCATAAGTTCCTGTGAACATACTGTCCTTTTACAAAGCAATATACCTAAAATGGATATAGAGGTGTCCAGCTAGTCCCCAGTCTATAGGCACCTAATGATATGTACAAGAATAGCAATATATGTAGATGATATGAAGACTCAAGTTCATGATGGATGCCATGTAGCTATACTTGAGCCATCTCTCAATGTTAATGAATGTGGGTTTTTTGGGTTAATAAATGCTAAAATACCCATTTCCAGAAGAGGAAATGCAGTATCTAAATAAATACTGTAAAGTAACAATGGCATAAACAGGAAATTTAGTATCTGAAGAAATAAAGTATCGTAACAAGAGCACCTGACCACGTAGTCAGACTACTAGTACAAATTATATTTTCTTCAGGGCGAGTCCCATACAGCCCATATTTCAAAGCAATTTGTCAAAGCAATTTTGTGAGGGCTGTTCTTGTTGTAAGGTATTTTATGTGGGTGTAAAGAATTTGAGGATTTTGACACCTTAAGGATATGGTGGTGCAACCTGTCACCGGTCACCAGATTTTATCCCATTGAACCAGCAGCGCCCTCAGGTAGGGTATGAAATTTTTGCCTACAATCACCTCTGTCATGTGAAATGTTGTCTGTTTTTGTTAAAAAAAAAAAAAAAAAATCCCTACAAAGTCATTTAAATTGAACAGAGAAGAGTCATATTTTCCCGAGAGGAAAAGTTGAGGCTGCAGGGGGAGTGTCACTTCAGTGGCCGGTAGCTTGGGCTCTATAAGGACCTATATATAAACATACTTTTGGTGTTATAATAAAGAAAAGAGTCTTGCATCAGGCTTGTGGATATACAGGCACTTTAACACATATTTGGAAATGCAGATAAACATGATAACACTGCTATTATTAATTTGCCCATATAGCAGTATAGATGGGGTTCTTCCTTTTAGGCCTCTACACACAGCCTGACATGGAGGCCATTGTCTGAGAGCTGCTGTACATAATTTTTTCTGAAGCTTCCATGTTCTGTTTCATTGAGAAGTTACAATCTGCTATTAAATGATGTGTTGAATGAAATGAAAATATTTGTGAGCTACTATATCGGTGTATTATCCCCTCCTGTTGTGGGATAACCATGTCTTCAGTGAAGATAACTATGTTTTTTTCCACGTAGAATGAAGTTGGATCTCGGCGAGGTGAAGAAAGCTCAAATACTTGACAAGGTTAGCATTGGTTACTATGGAGGGGCCTCTACGACATTGAGGTATTGATATTATTAATTGTTCCTTTTTTTTTTCTTTAGTGGTTTCAACTCGCTAATACCAAAAGTGGGAAGTTACATCTCAGGTTGGAATGGCTAAAACTACTGCCCAATACTTCCCAACTAGAGCAGGTAAAATATCTTTCCTTATTTATACATTGGAGTGAAAGAGTTCACCTTATGTATAGACAAAACTCGTACCACCAAGAAATTAAATAATAAATCTGCACAGAATTTTGGTCATAAAATATTTTGAACATAAGAGGTGGCGATGCACTTTTATCAGTCGCCTTCTCATCATAAATTTGTATGATTTACATATAATGTACTAAAATAGCAGAAGTTAATGGTCACCATTACCATAAGTATTGTGTGTATTTCTTCCTCTCCAGGTCATGAAAATGAACAAAGAGATAACAATGAAGACCAGTCAAGAACCTTCCGCAGCTATTATCATAATATACTTGGACCGGGCAGATGAGCTCCCTGTAAGTACTCATGTAGGCAAATACAACTTCCCTGTAGGTTAACACTCATTGCAATTGGTGGTTTGTACGCTGGTCCTGCACATCTAGCTATAGCCTAGCAAGAAATACAGCTGACTGTGGGATGGCTGGATGGCTATCAAATTTGTAAAGAAGCATTATATCTGTTCCCCAAGAGGAGTTTCTGAGAGAAGGGTATGTTAGATTCCATTGTACCTGTTAGGCTCATGCACAAGAACATATTTTTTGCCTCAAAAATTGGGACTAACTCACACCCCCATTGACTTGTATTGGGCATGTTCTTGGTGTGATGAAATACATTTCAGCTGCTGATGTCCTATTGGCTGCAAACAATGGCGTACGTCCCATTGATAGTGGTTTACAAAATGTATTTGGCGGCCGTGAGTCTGGTCTAGTGACGAATTTGGACGATTTTATGGACATACAGCACACAGCCGTATTATTCACAGGAGATAAGTTACTGAAAGTGATGTTCTTCCCATTACAACCTATGCAAGGTCAGTTGAGACAAATGTGCATGTGCATAAGATTGTTGGGGGAGTTGACTGTCTACTGTGTATGGTCAGCCCTGCTCTTTTTTTTTTCCCTCCATCAGATTCTCCCATTTTACAAGCGACCAGCATTTGAGGCATAACCAGTAAAAAAAATTTTCAGTATATTTTATGTGCAGTGTAGCAGTTTACCCAGAAACAGAAGCGCTAATGCTGTTAAATATGGTTTACGTAATGGATAATTTATTAGGTGTCATAAATAAGCTGTACATCTAATTTCACATCTACTAGTAAATTTTTACTAAACTGGTACACTATGATGGATTATATAGGATTTGAGAGATCAAACGGCGACAAATCCTATTTCTGTAAGAAGTCCAGAACATTTATTGCCTGTGGCTAATGGTGAAGCGTGTGTTATATGTGTTCTCTTAGCATGAACTTGATGATAAGCGGCTTTGTGTTTCTTCCTCCGATGTTGCTGTGACTGCATGCATTGCTGTTGACTGTTTGTTACGCTTCACGGCTGCTCCTATAATCTTTTTCTGGTGTATGAGAATGACATTTCAAGACAAAGCACTGTTTGTAGCAAGTGAGAAAATTTGTGTCTAAGCCTTTTTATTTGCCAAACAAGTCTGAGCAGAGAAAACTGTAAACACTGACAAAAAGTGATTTTACAGGATAATATATTTAAATCTCTGGTGCAACATTCCCATCAGCTTTTGAGACCTGATGTAGTACTCTTCTAAAGGAGCCTATATACATTACATCAATCTATCTATATCCAGTGGAAAGAGTAAGCAGCACTCAAAAGACGAAAGAAGTCGCAAACCAAGTGGCAATGTTTATTCCATACGCTACTAGGTTCCGGCGTGTCTCACTTTCTCAAGCAAAATGAGACAGACAGGTAAGTATAAACCGTATATGCTTTCAATTAATCACCTAACCAAGTTTAGCACCCCCACCATACAATATACTTGTGTCAAAAGTGTTGATAGAAATCCATCATTACAGTGGATAATATCCATACTTTATTGGTGGTGTGAATTTCATAAGGTGTAATTACAAAAGGTGCCAATTCATAATTAATAAAATACAAAAGTTTACTTATTATACATCAATCAAGTGCCTGTCCTAATGATACATAATACATGTATCATAATGATACATAAATAAAACCGCATGAATACAATGAGCCAGCGGTTCCACATCGCTTGCATGGAACACAAGCCTGTAAGATATACACTGTGCATGCGTTGGCCTTGCTCAGTATTTGCAATATGTCAGCACGGTGGCTTAGTGGTTAGCATTACAGCCTTGCAGCGCTGGGGAACAAGGTTCAAGTCCCAGGGTCAACATCAGTAAAGAGTTTGTATGTTCTCTCCGTGTTGGTTTCCTCCCACAGTCCAAACCATAATGGTAGGTTGATTAGATTGTGAGCCCCAATGGGGATAGGGACTGATTTGGCAAGGTTCTGTGCTGCGCTGCGTAATCTGCGTTAGGAATTATTATTTCAGTGCGACACGGAGCTGTCAAAGCGGCAAAACCTAGGGAAAACACAGCGCTGGAAGGCAGGATAAGGTAAGTACAAAATAAAAAGAAATTAATGTAACACAGACCATGGGTATAAAAACCCATGAGACATGAAACAAAATACCACACAAAACTACGGAATGCAAGCAATTATAGATCATCATACAAAAGTGCATTAACCTAGTCAGAGGACTTCAAATGATGGTCCCAGCTTGTGGTTCCTTACTATCTATTGTGTTTTTAGGTTTTATATGACATCATTAATGTAATGGCATCTATAATATCTGTATAATAGAAATGAGCAGCATCATGACCACTTACCACAGTTTAATGTGTACTTGCTAATGTTACCTCTAGATATTATCCTGAGGTCAAATGCTTCTTTTTCAGTAACCATTGACTTCTCTTTCTCTAGCTAAAGAAGTCAGGATACCAACCAAATCCTATGGTACAGTTATCGATCCAGGATTTGACGCATGAAAGCAAGGTAAGTGACCGTGGTCTGTGGTAGAATTCTATCACCCACCAGTAGACAGTGGGTAAATATGGCATGGCCCAAAAGTGTAACTAAAGGGGTAACCGTCCAGGATTTATGGGTCAGATTACAATATGCTTCTCTTATGTTTGGTACGGTATGTATTTATATGTTAATAAAACAGCTTGCTGACTTATTACTATGTCATCATGAGCGTAAATCTTTTTACTACTTTTTCACTTTTTATGCGTTATTTTTTTCATAAAACATAGAACATTGCCTACCCTGCTATAAATTAGAGGTATTTCACTAACAATAAGTTAAGTCCTATCCAATGTCCCCCACAAATTGCAGGAACAGGGGTTAATTGTATCACAAACTGCTGGAGAACATGTGCACTGCTGTCTCTATGGCACTGACAGATAGCGAGTGCAGTACTAAGCTCAACCCATCACTTCATTCATTTGGGATATAATGGACCCCAACTACTGTGATCCGTGGGGGTTGCAAAGTATTCAGTGGATATGGGGGATAACATTAATGGGTATAGTTGGATCATGAACCTGTCATCCTTGTGTTTGCCTCATGTAGAAGTCCTGACTGGGATGTCAAAACAGCCAAAAAAAAGTGTTACTATATTTAATTGGTTTTACCCCTGATGTGTATTGAAATAATGCACCATGGTATTACATTTGCAGACTGTGTACAGCACAAACAGTCCTGTATGGGAAGAGCCGTTTCGCTTCTTTCTACGTAATCCCAGCCTCTATGACGTTGATATACAGGTGAGAACAGCAATTTGTTAGTACTACTGCTGCACCCTACTACCATTAGCTGCAATGCTGGAAAAGAGAAGAAAAAAACCCCTTTTTGTGCTTTTTTTTTTTCAAGGTGAAAGATGACGATCGGCAGCAGAATTTGGGCTCCTTGTCAATTCCATTAGCAAGGATACTTTCTGGTGACCAATTGACGTTAGACCAGTGGTTTCAGCTTGAGAACTCTGGACAAAGGAGCAGAATCTATCTGAAGCTCGTTATGAGGGTAATAATAATGTTATACACCTAGACCGCCAGAGCTTTGGTGGTTTTCAATATCTAATGTCAATGGGAACTACAAGAGTTGTTATTGTTAATAAAAGACAATATGAAGTATATATATTAAATAATAGTATGTTGTGCATGTCATATCTACTACCCAAAATACAAATAAACCAGAAAATTGCATCAATAACAATACATCATTTTCATGACTTGCTCAGTCTTGGGCTCCATGCACACAAACGTAAACCGGTGGCACAATTTCCCGGACATGTCGCTCAGCTTTCAATGGCGAGCGCTCACTCCTCCTGTCTCCTGTATGGTTGCCCAAACATAGCGTAATCTTCCTATTCACATGGCCTTATACTTTTGTTGATATATGGTAACTTAAAGTTATATAATGCAACAACAATACAGTTATGTAACGTTTCAATCAACTTTTTTTTTTTTACTTTCTGACACACAGATTTTGTATTTGGATCCAACTATTTGTGCAGTTACGGGATCTGAAACCTTGGATCTCGAAACGGCAACATGTGGCTCTAGTGTGGACATGCCTCCGAGGCCAAATAAAACCAGCCCTTCTGAGGACTTTGGCACAGAGGTAAGATATTTGTCTGTGTTACATGTTAATTGCATTTTATCACACTTCTGTTGGAACACAATTCATGATGATCATAAATTCTAGAAAGAAAGAAGTGATTCTTTACTTTTATAGGGGTTTTCTGCTTCTGCAGAAGACCCCAGATTGGGCAGCATTTGGGTAAAATTGAATATAAAGATATACTTGCCCCTCCTGCGGTGACAGTCAAGCCTTGTGGGCCAATCCCTGGCCTTGGCAGCCACGCTTTGGCCAATGATTGGCACAGACCTATGCAATGAACATGACGTCATCACAGACTTCAGAGGGGTAAGCATTTCTTTTTATTCAACTTACCTAAATATGTTGCCGCAAACAATTTTCACCTTGGTTTTTTCTTTGAAATATATTGCTGTCAGCCATGCTTTGTCTTTTGGAGATCAACACACTTTACATCTTCAGGAAATCCTTAAGACTATTGAGGGGGAAAAGTGGGATATTGATTACCTTTTAGTATAGTATTCCGGTACTGAAAATTACTTTTACATCAATAACGACTGATTAAAAGGACTTCCAGAAACAAGACCATCTACGATTTTTTATCTCTCCAAATTGATTGTTTTTAGATACCATCCACTTTGGATGTTTCCTTTGGGAGCATATTTGCTTAACCTTGTAGATGTCCTTTGCCATTTGTTTATATTTCTCAACTGCACATCATGTTTCCTTTTATGTATCATTATGCACTATACACTGCTTAATGCAACTATATTCTGCTAGGCTTGTATACCCCTATGAAATGCTTTCACAGTTTTTGTATTTTCCTAAAATAATCCAATTTGTGCCAAAGGCAATACAATTGGTATTGTTAAAGCTAAAGAAACAGACTGGAGCAAACATCCTGGTTATTGAGGATAAGATCTTTATTGTTACTGACAATTAGACCACAAAGAACACTGTACACATGATAGACTTAGTGAATATTTGGAGAGAATACAATCAAATAAATATTGGAGTCACTGTAACTTGTAATACTGCAAAAAAATGTTTACTTTACATTAGAGGGCTACATCTTGATGTTAAGAACTGAACAAATTGAGCTGAAAATAGAAATAAATAAGAAACTTAATTGCTA
Organism: Engystomops pustulosus; assembly: GCF_040894005.1. Lineage (NCBI taxonomy): Eukaryota > Metazoa > Chordata > Amphibia > Anura > Leptodactylidae > Engystomops > Engystomops pustulosus. The sequence continues at coordinate 65,561,832 of NC_092412.1, forward strand.
TTGTAAGTAATATGTACCATTTTTATAGATAGCAAATTTAATTGATTAATTTTAAATCGTTTTTTTTTTCTTTGTGTTAGAATGTGATACGTGTCTTCGTTCTTGAAGCCGAAAACTTAATCGCCAAGGATAATTTCATGGGAGGTATGATAAGAGGCAAGTCTGACCCCTATGTTGTAGTGCGATCTGGAGGAAAATCCATACAAACCAGAGTAATAAAGGAGACTTTGAATCCACGCTGGGATCAGACCTTTGAGGTATTATTATTATTTTCAGCGGTGACCTCTGCTTTATACAAGGGAGGTTTTGTTACCAGTGAATATAATACAAACGAAGTGTACTTATTCTGCAGATAATAGTCACTGACGTCCCTGGACAGGATATTGAGTTTCTGTTATTCGATAAAGATATTGACAAGGATGATTCTCTTGGAAGGTCAGTAAATGTTAAATCAAATCTGGGTTCATAAACGAAACCCTCTCGGAAAATATTAGGAAATAATCTTTTGTTTTTGTATATTTTGTAATCCCTATTCTTTAAACGTAATGAATCCACCATCTACAGAGATTTCAGGTTTTTCATGCTGCCCTGTAGCTTTTAGTCGTATCCACCATTTACAGCTACCTACTATATATACCTATTTGCGAGAGAAATATGCAGCCTTGCCCAAAGAGTTGCAAATCCCTGGGGGTTACACCTGCTGGATCTGTGCCAATTGTCCGGTTTCCAGCTTGTCTTCCTTCACAAGGTGTTTGGCGCTTTATGATTATTTCTAAAAAGATAACCTGAGCTCTACTCTAGTTATTGCTTAATGCTATATAGAACAGCAGTTTAGGATTGTCTTTTCTCAGAACTATACAATTTGTAATTCCTTTACTATTTTGCTTGGAAATTAATAAAATGACAAGTACACCTTACCACTCTCTTGTAAATGAAGCATAACCGTATACACTTTGGACACTGTTTAATACAGTACTCAATGTTACTAAATGCAAATATGCGTAGGCCACATCTTCATAGGTTCCCAATCTTACCGAAAGGGCTCTTTCACATTGGCTATTTTTTTTACGTCTGTGGTTCAGTTATTTTTCCACAGATGCCTCAGTCATTGATGTCTGTGGGTGTTTTCACATTGGCTTGTATTTTCATTGATTTGTTGTCCGTGGAAAAAAAGATGAAACGTCCTATTTTTCTCTCCGATCACAGAAGGCAATAGAAGTCTATGGGTCCGCAAAAAAAACAGATAAAACATCATTTTTTTTTTCACTGAAGAGGCTGAAAAACCAGTTGTGATGTTTTCAAAGCAGTGTTAAACCCTCAGGTTTTTTTGCGGATACGCAGAAAAAATGGAGACACAATGGAGAAAAAAACCCCAACGGATGTGCAACTGAAGCTGAACATCAACATCAATGTGAAAGAGCCCTAAAGCTATCAGCTGTATGAGCTTGTCTGTAGATGCCTGTGTCCTGCCAAGGTGCTAGGGTTAAGAGTTAGCCGCCAGCTGTTGGTAGATAGCCGCGGTTGCATGAGAATCAGAGTAGCTATAACAAACAAAGTGCAATTACTTTAATGCTACATACTGGTATATTAGCGGCACAACAATATCCATCAGCTGTTCTATCTGAAGACACAGTGTGAAGGGTGGCACAATACCACGCTCACACTGTACTTCAAAACTTTCTGTCCTTTGAGTCCAGAGGGGACAATGGCAACATAAGATTGCAGTGTATACAAACACTACCGTGGGGACTCTTAAGGGCCTAAAAATTAGGTGGAAAGCCCACGATTCAATGTCAACAAACTGGGCAAACAAAGCGACAGACTGTTGTAAAAAAACATCTGTACTTACAGTCCTGAAACATTTTAAATATAAGAAAAATAAAAGCTAAGTTTTATTTTTAATAAAATACCTCCAACCACAGTGAATTACTAATGGATTCCTTGTTTAACAAGTTCTAATAGTTTGAGAATACAGAATGGTGCCTTATGATAAAATAAAGGAAAGCCGGAGTATCTTGTCTATGTCCACCATTGCTAATAACAAAAGTAAGAACATGAAGAGAAAATAATCCCACCATTTTATCCCACCAAATCTTAATTAGATTTTGGACGGATCAGATAATTCCCACATATTGGCATATGGGTGCTGCTGTCTTTTATATTGCTCTTGTCCTATGCAGAAATGGGCTGCAAACCGGGGTGCTGCATTTGAAGCCCAAGTGTCATCAGCCTGCAAGGTCTGCCACTTGCCACTCTGAGTATAATTCAGTTAAAGGGGTTGGCCATTTTCAGCAAATAATTGATATGGTTTGTGAAATGAAAAGTTGTACAATTTTCACACTCACAAGGCATTATCACACGGAAAGTATATTGTAAATTTGTATTACTTTTCATTACACAAACAATATCAATTATTTGAGGTGGTTTTAGGTGCAGTTTTGTCAATTGAACAGGTGAAAGACATGAACACATGAGTGAATTTGATTTTGAAGGGGAAACCTGCACCACAAATGTCATTCACTCGTTCAGTTCATGTCTTTCACCTGTTCAATTGACAAAACTGCACCTAAAACCAGCTCAAAGCTGATTGCGATGCAGTTTTTACTGCAACGTGTGAACGCACCCTCAATGTTTTTTTTTTTTTTTTTATTAAAGACTTATATAAAATGTTAACTAAGTGTACCAAATTTTTATGCTTTTCATTTCAGCTGTAAAGTTGCGGTGAAGAAAGTGCTAAAACAGAAAACTGTTGATGAGGTAAATATATAATTATATGTGTGTGTGTGTTTAAAAAACTTATATATCAGGATAAATTATGTGTTTGGTTTATGTTTACCAACTCTGTTACTATTTGACAGTGGCTGCCCTTGGAGGTAGTAAAATCAGGAAGATTACATGTTAAAGTGGAATGTTTGTCTCTGCTTCCCGAACCTTCTCAGCTTGATCAGGTAATGCCTGCACATATCCAGCCTTCTCTAGTCTGTAATAAAACAGCCTTCATCTGTACTTTTATGTTTAACCCTTTTCTTATGGCGTCCTTTTCTTTTGGGGGACGGGGGGTTAATCCCCTTTCCGCAAGCAGCTACTTTTTTATTATTTGCAGAGATATACAATGTCTTATTATTTGCAGAAAAAAATTGTGCTTTCTTGTTTCACCAATTTTTTTTTTTTTTTTTTACGTTATCTCTTTTATTAAGTCATGATGCATCATAACAAAGAGAATAAACCGTAGGTTAGTATGTCAACATAATGAAGAAAAAATACAATTTAATAAATAAATACTATTTATTAAAAGTTTAGGAACTCTGTACTATCGTATAGTTAGAAGGCTCTGGACAACTGTGGTCACAGGAATTGATTGCCAAGTTCACACTCCCAATTACAGACAGAAGATGGTAAAGACAGTGGCCCAAATGTATAAAAAGTGGTGCAAACTGCCTTAGTGCAGTTTGCCTCACTCATGTGGTTTTTGCACTAGATAATCTAACAGTGGTGCACGCTCTTTGTAAATATGAATATATTTCAATTGTTATTTTTCAAAAAGCTTACCAATAATACCAAATTAGGCCCCTACCCGACTCCCTGGGGTGGGTCGGCAACTTAACAATCTTTAATGCGAACTCCCATATTTTATTGCAAATTCGGCTTCCCTAGGAAAAATTACATTGATTTGACTTAGGTTTTTTTTTAAACATTGGTGACAGATGGCACTTTAGCGCAAAAAAAAATGAAATTTTTTTGCAAAAACCACAGAAAAAGTGGAAATACACAACCGATCCAAAATCTGAAAAAAAAATGCATGCAATATTTTTCTAAAAGCTATCAAATGTTACCATTTTCGAGCAATTAACGTAAAGCATTTTATATTTGAAAACTTCATAGGCAGCAAGAAAAATCCCCACCTTCAGAGGGGATAATCAAGCTCCTCAATGTGTAAGAGGTGGGGACTCACATTAAACCAGCCCCCGAATAGAAGTGAAAACTACCACTTCTATGTAGTTGTTCCTGGGTTACACTGAATGTAGTTTCTACATAAAAAATTAGATTCCCCCAGCTCACTGCAGATCAACTTTGGTATCAGTGGATAGATTTTTAAGAAAAATGTGTCACTTTTATTTGTTTTTTCATCCAATGTGCATTTCTCAAGATATTTCCATTATTGAACAATTTTTTATGCATTATGACTTGATTACTAGATTGATTCAATGTCATCCGATGTGTATTTTGCAGGATATTCCATTATCCCAACCTTTTTGTTACATCCTGTATATAAGGGATATAGTCCCCATTGGGGAGGGGGAGAAATGCATACATTTTTGAATTGAGAGGTATATACAGTGTAACAGCATAAAAGTGATATAGATAGACATAATCACGGCCTGATCTAGGAAACTATTCGCGGTCAGAAAGTAGTATTTCCAAGGAATGTAAGGCTGAGAGGGATGATACTTTGTGAAAGGTCAGTGGGGCATCGCTAGGTCTCCTATCGAAAAAGCCAGGAGTTATGCGGAGTTGAACGGCTGGGTTGCCAGTAATGGGTGTAAGAGGCATTATACTGCTTCTATATTACAGTCTGGTCTTACTGCTGTATGACATATAGTCGTACAGCCATAAGGAAGTGGTTAATGATCTACTCTGCAGCTCTTCTGGAAACATAATGTTGAGGTGCTCATACTTCTTTATTTCTCCGTTGTTAATATTGCTGGTATTTTGCTCTATTATACTTATGTTGCTTGTGTGTTATTGAATTCTCAATTTATTTTTTAGGTGCTGATGTTGAACAGCCTTTCTCAGTCCGCACACAGTGAAGAGTTCTCTACTGCCCTCCTTTGTGTCTATCTAGAGCGAGCTAGTGAGCTCCTGGTGAGTTTTTTTTGCTATTGCAGCATTTTTGGGCATCTTTGTTCTCTATACAGATATTTTTTTTATTTTTCTAACACAAAACAGCATGCAACTTAAACACTCTCCACTAAGTAGCAATTGGACAACTTCTGGTGATTCACGAAAGAGACCACTTGCGTAGGAATGCTAAAAATTGAAAATAACAAACAACTTTATTGTAGCACATTCGTTTAAAAACTGGGCCCAAGAAACGAAAAAATTTGAGAGCACAAGTATACTGAGGATCAAATGGAAGATATGAGTAATTGTATGGAGACCGCCAGCGGTCAGTAAGCCCCTTTTATTATTGTATGTGGTGTGTGTGTGGTCTCACAGACCAACCAGGCCTAACCAGTGTCCTCAGACTGGACTGGTAATGGCCACTAATATCCCAGTCTCAGTTGTGCGATACCTGGGGTGATTTACAAGCAATTTCCTGGGTGTTTGGTGCTTCCCAGGAACAGCGTTCTCAGCACTGCAGCCGCGCAATTTATCCTTACTGCATATATAGCAACGCAACTTACGTGTTTCCTCACTGGCACTTCTGACCAGTGAGCCATAAGAAGTGCTAAATGACAGGTGATTATTTGCCATAGTATTTTTTGGTAGTATTTTCTATTTTATCACTCTAGCTCAAGTAACTCACTGTGGGTATTTTACATCTCTATAGCTTACCCTGACTAGGCTAAATCCAGTCATTTTGGCAACATTACGGCCAATCCACAACTTTTCCAGTTGGGCTGTATGGAGGCGGGGAGCCATCATCCAGACTCGCCCACAACAGCTCTGGTCACACCAGGAGAAGTAGAAATCAATGCATAGCTGCACAAATTGATGGGTAGTGCCACAGTTAACTCAATATATGCTGGTATTTGCAGTACATGCTGGCTGATAAGAAAACAAAATTCTTGTTGATTTGATTAGTGACCATATCTCAATGAAACAATGGTGGTCATTGTTCCATACAGAGATTACATAAGGACGTAAAGCCACAGTGTTAAATTGGGAACTTAATTCAGCTAAGTACAATCGGAGGAGAATCATCTCAGACCTCTTGATGTATCTGGCGGTTGGCGAGCAAAACTACGACGTGTCCAAACAAAAAATTGCTGTTTTTTAAAAAGAACACCAGCACGGGTGGTAATGCCCCATGCCCGCCCCCTCCATCAGCCACCGCGCTCCTCTAAGCCCCCTCCATGCACAAATGGCATGGATGTGGCGTATTCACTACATTAATTGCAAATTCTTGCACTGCACAAGTATTTGCGATTATTTCCCTGCTTATTTTAAGCTTCTGCGACAGAAAATTGACATAGAAACGGTGATAGACCTCCCCCAAAATGTTGCATGTTGATTTAAAGTAATCAGCTGAGATGTGTGAGAAAGAGGAAAGAATATCACCTGTGGCCAGCCGGTAGCCTTATACCTTAGCCGGGCACCACTGACAATTTGGTTGTATGTACAATGTGCCTTAAATGACAGTGGGCATCAATAAGATGTATTTAAAAGCACTGCTTTCAACCGTTTTTTGGTCCAATGCTATTAAACTGAATAGCCAGAAATATGTTTCACATCTTAGGCTGCAATTACACGGCCGTATGGGGGACGTATATACGGCTGACGTATATACAACCCCCATAGAAGGCAATGGGCGCATGGCGTTATGTTGCAGCACCCGTACCGTTACATACCCTGTGAAAATATAGGACATGTCCTATCTTCTCCCGAAATACGGCGCCGTGCGCCATGTTCTCTATAGAAAGGGGCGAGGGTGAGCAGCTCTCCTTTCCCCGGCGCCGATGTGTGCACGCTGTGCAATGGTACAGCAGGCACACGTCAATGTGAATGGAGCCTTCGTATTACTGGTGAGTTGCACTCAATTCAACTATTGATAAACCTCCCCTGTGTCTTCTACCCTGTTTCCCCGAAAATAAGACAGTGTCTTATATTAATTTTTGCTCCTAAAGAGGCACTAGGTCTTATTTTCAGGGGATGTCTTATTTTTCCATGAACAAGAATTTACATTTATCGTTGAACAAAAAAAAAATCAACTTCTCTAACATCCTTATGACTCTCCAAACTCTGAATTTCATGCTGTATTTCTTGTGACTCCATTTCTATTAGAATCATTGGCCCTAGAATCATTCCTAATACTACTATATGGCGTGGGGGGAGCTGCTGCTGCAATGGCTGCCGCTAGGTCTTATTTTCAGGGGAGGCCTTATATTTCTAAGCCTGAACAAAATTGTACTAGGTCTTATTTCCGGGGGATGTCTTATTTTAGGGGAAACAGGGTAGTAGCAACTCTTCACTTGTTGTGGAGTGACCATAGTCAGGCAGTTCACAGCCTTTGAGCCTTCTGTGCATTTTGCCACCTGACTGTAAGGATATTCATACCAACGAGTTAAGCGTTCTAGAGAGTGAATAAAGCATGGTAACAAATACCAGGGTTTTTTTCTCATAGGCAAGACCTGCCACCAAAATTAAATCCATTTACTGTCTGAGCCATAATGCGCTCTGTCCTTATTACTCTGCTGACGCCATCTTGTAGTATATTTACATATAATTTAAAATATTGTTAAACTGCTTGTTTTAATAGGTGAAGAAAGGTGTCAAAACACCTTCTGCAAGCGCACAGATATCTGTGAGGAAATCTACTTACAAGACTAAGGTAATGCCTGCCACCAATCCTGCTTTCCTAAAGGGTGGTGTTAGTGGACATTTACCCGCCATATGAAGTGGTTACTGCACGACTGTTTCAATCTACATGAGCGGAGGTGCTAGGTGTCAGACTCCTGGCGACCTGATATACATTACCTATCCAAAGAATAAGGAAAACATTTTCAATACAAGTTTTAAAAAACATAGGTGTATACATTTTTGGTCACCATTTTCAATACTTTTCAATTAATAATACGTTTTACATGTGTTTTTATTATTTATATTTGGCAAGTATAACCTAATTTTTCTCACCTAAACTGCTAATTCATTTACCTCAGATTACCCCAAAGAACAGTGATCCTGTATGGGATGAAAGCTGTGCATTTCTAGTTAAGAACCCCAAAAACGAGACCCTGCAGCTTCAGGTTTGTAGCATACCATGCTGTATTATGGAGAATCCGTTACAGTTCTGGAATAGTATCCTCTTCACCTTGTCAGATGTGATATCAGTTTGTTCTTTATGTTTAGGTTCAAGATGAATCTAACAAGTCTCTGGGGTCTCTCACCTTGCCCCTCTCTGATCTCCTTACTGCTGACTCCATGACACTTGATGGCTGGTTCCCTCTGAATTCACCTGGAGCAAACAGTGAGGTTCTCATGAGACTTAAAATGAGGGTGAGTCAGTGATGATCTTCCCAAATTGCAAATGCATTTTTTGGTGTTCCTGATGTAATGACACACTAAAAAGTATAAAATCTGCTTTGCTCAATATGACCTCATTTTCCCATAAAATTTTTGTATACTTTTGTACAAGTTTCTGAGGTATAACTGTTCTAGTTGCCCATGGAAACCAGTCAGAGCTCGGCTATAATTTTATGAATATGAAAGCTATGGGCAACTAGAACAGTTCTGCTCTAAGAGACTTCTGATAAATCTTCCCCGTTAATGTCTTTGCTAATGTCTGGAGGAAACAAGGCATTGCTTATCATCTGCATAATACCATTACTACTGTAAAGCATAGTGAAAAACATGTGGAAAAAATAGCGCAGGACAAGGAGACCTACATTGTTGAAGAAAAGTGTGCGGCGTGTGCCACTATGTCCTATGGAGGGAGGAGGGGTCACCTCTTCCTCAACTCCAGCACACGGCCGTATGCCCGCACGGCGGTGAGTGTACCCTAAAGCCAATCCAACATCTCTAAGGAAACCTTCGAATGAGTGGTAAAAGACTGGAGTCTATAAGTGCTGCCAAAGGTACTTCAAGGTGCTGAGCAAGGGATCTGAATACTGTGGTCAATACAACATTTAAGTTTTTCCATTTCAATAGATTCAGTTAAATCCTCAATTGCTTTAGTGGCACCAACTTTGGTGGTTGTTACTGCTTTGCAGTACATGAACATGTAGGTGGCCACTAGCTTTGGTGGTTCCTTTGGTTATTTGCAGGCCAAAGTCACATGAATTTATTGTATGTGACCCCTTTATCAAAGTGATTGAAAACATGCAATTTGCTACTTGACACAGAAATTATGCTTCCTTTCAGATTCTCTCTTCTCCTAATGTGAGCCCTGAGCTTCACGCTCTTACATCAGAAACTCCACAACCACCAAACTCTCAGAATGTACCATTTACCTTAGAGTCTGCTGTGGACAATGAGGAGAGCTCTACAGGAGAACTGCGACAAAGGCAACCCCATGTATACAGGTCAGCATTGCAGAGTATACTGCTTGGTTATCGGTACCTCAATCCCTTAGATTAAGGATGTATGTGATGAACTGGTGCACGTATGTACATTTCCATTGACAGTCATTGTTCTCACTAAATTGGGCATAAGAGCTGTATACCGGTTTTCCAATTCCAAGTAATATATCCATACTTTTTCTTTCTGTGGTACTTGGGCTGTGTGGTTAAAATTAAATTCTAGTTTAAAAAAAAAAAAAAAAAGATAATTCTCCACATTAATATTTCTTGAGTACTCTTGAGTACTGCTTATTCTGTCTGTGGAAGAAGAATATCTTGGGTAATCCCTGCTTATCCTTCTAAGCCCATTCTAAGCCCACACCCCTCCAAACTTTGTTGTCTAATTTATCTTTCTATTTCCCCCTTAGCACCCTGTGTTGCGCATTCTTATGTCTCTTTGCCTTTCTCACTTCATACTGAATACCATTTTTTTAAGTCACATTAGAGTACTTGACCCTTGTTTGAGGACTAACATGATACACTACAGTAGGACCTAATAGGGCATATACACATAGGAGTTCTAGGGAATAGCTTTAGGATTCTGACTGCAGTTAATACCCATTCTGTGTGGCACAACCTCCACAGGATCTTCCTGCCCATGTAGAAATCGCCAATCTGCTACAGGAATAACTTCTACCATAGCTTCTTATCAAAAAATACACTGCACCCTTAGAGAGACGACAATACAGTATTTGAACAATAAAACACAATTACCTTTTATGTATTGTTTTGTGTAATAAACTTAGAATAAGGTATATTCATTAACATTTAGTGGTGGTATAAAAGATGTTTTGGGAGAAAACAGGGAGCCACTTTGTTACCAAACATCTTGTATACCACCACTTAATGTTAATGAAGATATTTTATTCTAAGTTTATATATTGTTTTGTGTAATAAAGATAATTGTGTTTTATTGTTTAAATATTGGATTGTCTTGTCTCTATTGGTACAGTTCCCTTGTAGATGACACGGCATCTGAGAGAGTTTCTGGTTAGTGTAAGCTCTAATCTACCACAAACACCCACAGATGCTAGTTACATAGTGGCAGCACCCTAGAAGTCAGTTCTGTTAAAAGAGAATTCACATTACTGAAAATGTCACCACTTCTTGCCATGACTTAGGATCTATAGGGCTAAGTACACATCTGCCCTCAGAAGTTACTCTGTCACATGGACGTATGCTCAGTCGAGCATCCAGCCGCACGCTGGAGAGGTGGAGGATGAGTGCTGCTCGCCCTTCCCCTCTCCACAAGAAGATTTAGTTCCTTTAAAAATTTTTTTTTTTAATTGCTCTACTATCGGCAGCACGGTGGCTGAGTGGGTAGCACATCTGCCTTGCAGCGCTGATGTCCTGGGTTTGAATCTCACACAGGACAACATCTGCAAAGAGTTTGTATGTTCTCTCCGTGTTTGCGGTTTCCTCCCACACTACAAAACATAGTGGTAGGCTGTTTAGATTGTGAGCCCCATGGGGACAGGGACCAATTTGGCATGCTTTATGAAGCGCTGTGTAATCTGTGTGCGCTTTATAAATAGAATAATAGAATTATTATTATTTATTATTATCATTACTCATTATAGCTGGTGTTATATTTGGTTTAGTTTCCAGCCTCTAGGAACTCTCCATATGAATTTTACTGGAGTTCTTTTTTACATTGAGATTTTTTTTGCTTCTGCACACTTATTTGTGAATTTAGGATTTAAGAATAAAACTCTGAGAGAAAATTATTTGATATCTTCCCACGATAGTGATACAGATTCCAATGCGAGTCAGATACAAGTGACTGTGTATTACCCAGCAAAAGAAGGCAAGCTTTTAGCAGTGATGCACAGCTGCAGGTAAGAGTTTTCATTCATGTTTGTGTTCATATTGGTATCCTATCAATATGCAGTATCGATTTATCCTTTCATGAGAAAATACCAGTCATGTGACTAGCCGCTGTCACCCATCTACCATAAGTTCAGTTTGTGAGACTGATATCTGGTCATCTACTGATTTGTATCTTTTATATTCAGCTATAAATAAAAGTTTGTACTATCATTTTAGTAGTTTGCCTTGTTGTGACTTGAAGGTAATAATACCCTTTCTTGGGTTAAACTCTCACAGGAATTTAAGTGTGAATTCCAAGGAGCTTCCTGATCCGTATTTGTCAGTCGTCTTGTTACCAGATAAAAATCGTGCCACAAAACGGAAAACAAGTGTAAAGAAAAGGACCATTAATCCAGAGTTTAATGAAAAGTAAGCCAAATTCTTTGCGTTGACAGGTTTACATCACTATATTACCGGGTAACCTCTTATTTGACCAATGACCATCTATACCGCAAAGTCATTGACCAAATTCAAGGAGAATGCACTTGTTGAGAAGCACTAGGGCAGTGGTGGCGAACCTATGGCATGGGTGCCAGAGGTGGCACTCAGAGCCCTTTCTGTGGGCACCCAGGCCATCACCAGAGAGGACTTCAGGTATCTTCCTGCAGTCCCAGACAGCCCAGAACTTGCTGTGCACAGACCTATTTTAAAGTAACAGTGCTACCTGGGACTACTGGAGGAGTGGAAGGGGGGGGGGGCAGATCTGGATTATCATTGTAGCTCCGGCCCTGACAATTCTTCCTGTTAATGGACCCTGGAGCGAAGCTACAATGATCATCCAAATTTCTTCTATTTTCTGCTTTGTTGGTGTCCTCAGGGGCTGTTATCAATGAAAGCTGTGACAGAGAAGGGAGTATAAATCACAAATTAAATTTCTGTGCTGGCACTTTGCGAAAAATAAGTGGGTCCTGGTTGTAATTTGGGCACTCGGTTTCAAAAAGGTTCGCCATCACTGCACTAGGGTTACTGAATCATTATTACAATGTTTTACAAGCTCCAGTTTGCATTGAGTGCTTATGTGTAGTGTGGCAAATATAAAAGTCTGTGGTGTCATATGGAACTTCTGTATGGCTCCATCAGATGAAGCATTACATATTCTTCTTGAAGTGCTGATTACCAGGATGGTTTTCATACAGTAGAACTTGGGGTGTCAACGGCTCCATACTACTTACAGTTAAGGATCATCCAAATGGAGCCCTGTTATGTACCTGATTTTGTCATAAATTTAGTACAATTCTTTCCAGTCTGATGTTTAAGTCTTTGCATTGTGATAAGTGAAACATAGGACTGACTGTGTGTATGCATATAGCCCTTACATACCTTTTTGATTACTGCAGGTTGGAGTGGGAAATACCATTGGAGGAAGCGGCAAAGAGAAAACTTGAAATCTCAGTGAAAAACAGTGTGTCCTTCATGTCAAGAGACAAAGAGCTGCTTGGAAAGGTACAGGCTTATTGCATGTTGGAGTGCAAACAGTATATGTTCTGTCTAATGAGTAACCTGTTAGAAAACCATGGTACATTATGGTGTACCTTACCTCGGGGAATGCACAGGCTTGGGACCTATGCCCCTGCAATTCCAGTCAGTGTTGACATTTATGTGCAGCTATTTAATCCCTCAAAATGAAAGTAGTACTGACCATGGCATCAAAAGGGTAACTAAAACCAACATCAACCCATCATGGTGAATTGAAATGATTAAATCCTCCATAAAACAAAATATTAAGCTATTGAACAGGTACAACTGAACAGGTATTTAGGAAAAGCCCTTATAATATCCCAAATTATATATTTTTCTTTTAAATATGGCTGGGGGTCTCTTAAAATAAAAAAATAATTTATACTTACCTCTTCCCCCACTCCCATTCTCCCATGGCAGCCCCCGTTAGTAAACAGAGGCTGGTGCCAAGTCGCATCTACAACTTCTGCTTACTAGCAGAGGCCAGTGGTGACACGCTTATACAGCCGTGCATATGTAATAGCCATCGGCCTCTGCATACAGCCTCTGCCACGTGAAAATGGTAAAGATGCAGGTTTTTTTATATTTAACCTCCAAACCCAGACTCCCCATTACCACCACCAACCAGTTATAAAAAATTTTAAAAAATTGCAGTCTCAGACATCCCATTTAACCATCCACACTGACAAAAAAATTTTTCAAAAGTTAAATGAACAATGCACAAAAATTCCTCTTCCCCCTCAAAAGGATTTTGTTGTGCAAATGTAGGTCTTTTTTTAAATAAAAAAAACGCTTTTGGTCTAAACATGGAAAGCGGTGTCTGTAGGTGCAAATGCAGGGGGTTCTTGCTATCGCCCATCAGCACCCCGCAGCTGCAATTGCAGAGTGTCTATGATGTTGAATAAAATTTGATCCAGAGAAAAGAATTTTTACGTAATTTTAGTTTCTACAATAAATGCAGAACTTTTTTTTTAATATACTATATTTCTATTCCTCCCCCCAAAAAAAAATATACTCCGTACAGCTATAGTGAGAAAAAAATGGTTATAGCTTATAAAAAGAAATAAAGAAAAAAATAGTGAACTGCATTATTAACTTGGAAACAGCACCTGGACAACCTTTGTTTAAGAGGACCTGTATAAGTGAGCTTCCAGCGGTCCGGCGTACTCGTGAGGCGGCAGTATGAGGAGGCGGTGACTGCTACTTGGACCGCCCCCTTGTGAAGAGCTTACAGTGGTCAGGCGTTCATAGCGCTATGTACTGTAGTGTAGTGTTACTAAAAATGATATCTACCCTTTCCATTAATGCATCAACAAGACAGGTAACATGTTGTTTACTTGTTTACACAGGTTCCTTTGTTTACTATTATACTAATGTGTTTTGATATGTTATGTCGAATCAGTTTATTGCTGCAAAGCATAACAATAAACAAACCTTTATATAACACCTGAGGTAATATTCGTGTAGAACAGTGGTCAGGAACCTTTTTGGCTGAGAGATCCATAAGCCCCACATATTATATTTTAAAATGTTATTCTGTAAGAGCCCTACAATATGCAAATGCATCCCCGAAGATAGGTAACCATAGCACATGCCTCCCAGTAGATAGGTAGCCCTAGCACATGCCTCCCAGTTGATCGGTAGCCCCAGCACATGCCCCCCAGCACATACCCCCAGTAGATAGGTAGCCATAGCACATGCCTCCCGAGAGATAGGTAGCCACAGAACATGGCCCCCAAGTAGTTCGGTAGCCACAGCACATGGCCCCCAAGTAGATTGATAGCCACAGCACATGCTTCCCAGAAAAGAGTTTGTATGTTCTCTCCGTGTTTGCGTGGGTTTTCTCCTACACACCAAAATTGTTAGGGTTAGGTTGATTAGATTGTGAGCCCCATTGGGGACAGGGACTGATTTGGCAAAGCTCTATGCAGCGCTGCGTAATCTGTGTGCGCTTTATAAATAAAATAATAATAATTCTATGGTTCCGATAAGATCTTTCTTCTCATTCCACAGGTTATTATTGACCTGTCTCAGGTGGACTTGTCAAAGGGACTGAATCAGTGGTAAGTTTTGTAACATTCCAGAAATGACCACCTAACACTCAGGGAATTCCACAGCAATCTAATGTACAGAAAAAATCCCATGTTCCCACATTGATGGGATTTCAACATACCTAACCCTTTGTTCCTATAGTAAATAAACCTTGTTGGCACCTTTTCCCTATAGAATAAACATGGATGTTTGTCTTAAGCATTCATGTCTATATTGGTTTATGCAATTCCTTCATTAAAAAAACATGATATGATCTAGTATTTAGAACAGAATCTATTTTTATATACAAGATGCACTTGTTTTTACCTCGACCATATTATCCTTTTAAAGGAGACTTACCAGAACAAATATCTAAGATTAACCCTATTCATTATGCATCCCATGTCGAGCCCTGTCCTATTACAGACGCCTCCCTCACAGGAGCCTGTGTTCTGCTTTCTGCCTGCTTCTAGGTGTTATCTGCAGCAGCACCAGAGGAAATGGAGCCTTCGCAGATCAGATAGCTGCAGCAGTTATTGAGTTGCTGTCATATATATACTACTCTGATAACAAGAATTGGAAGATGACTTGGAAATATCTTATTTGTTATCTGGAAAGGAGATTTTGTAAAACCTTGCAATTTTACTAACTAATAGCACTAACTTTACGTTACTTTTATAAATAAATGTGTCCTATTGCCTAGAGTTTTCTGTAGTGTTATTTCCCATTGAAAGGGCAACACAGTTGCTGGCTGGCTAGCATACCCAATGCTAGCACATTGGTGTCAGTCCTCATTGGTGGAATCCTCATCTTCACAAATGGAATTTCATTCAAAAATGAAAAGGCAGCACAAAAAAAATAAAGTTGAAAAAACGGTGGTTTTTTTAATTCATAAATGACAACATTTCGGCTTTAAGGGTCTGATTTGTAAGAGCTGAAACGTCTTCAGTTATAGAAAAAAAACAGTTTTTTCAACTTTTTTTTTTTTTGTGCTGCCTTTTCATCTTTACTATATATAGGATCCTTTCTGCCTGGATTAATTTATGGCTTTGCACTTGCTACATGTTGGATATGACGCGTGACTTTCTATATGAATTAACCAATTTTGTTTACTTATGTTTGGCTAAAATGGAATTGTGTGAAGTAACCTTTCTACTGACTTTATTGTCCCTTGGTGTTATTTCAGGTATGACCTGAAGGGGGAGAAGACAAGTGTCTAATCATTATCTACAATGACAATGAGATGATTCGTTGTTCTAGTCTGAGAGATGTTCCCAGCTGAACTTATCACAAGGAGGTGTGATGGACAATCTGAAGACTTCTCTAGCAGAACATTTCTCAGTATTGTGAAAAGAGAGGACATTCCTGGGATCTGTTCCAACTTGCAATGTGATGGGACCATTTTGTTGCTTGAATGTCGATACCGTTTGTTACAAGTTATGTAGAGCTTCTGCTAAACCATTCTTTATAGCAATGTTTATGTAAAAGTATTACTGCCATAGAATAGCTGGCGATTGGAAGGAAGACCAGTCATAAAGGTGTCAAGTCACATGAGAACCCATTGGGGACAGCTTACGCATGTCTAGATAATTCTAGTAGATTGTTATCATGGTCACTTTTAGTTTACAAAAACATCCATTTAGAATGGTATTAAGTGTGTGTATACATATACAGATACATATATACGCACACACTGACAGCAGGAAACCAGGATTGGATGTTCTTAATTTTGTTTTTCTTTATTTCATGCACATTGGTTCCAATTTTAAAGGTCAAATCAAGTTATTTTTCTGAAGTTCATGCCATTTTAGCCTGCTTTTTTAATTTGTAGAACCTTTTTTTAATGTGTTTCTAATGTTTTAACTGTATGTTCTGTTTTTACCTGTTTTTTTTATTATTTTTAATTTAAAAAAAAAATATATATATAAACTCCTATTAGCAGTTAGGTTAAATTACATCATGTACTGGAGAATATCTGGTCGCCTCTTTTTAGTACAATATGGGGAGAGGAAATGTGTAGTGCACTGTAGGTTCTTTTCAATGAAATATGGTAGCAATTGTACCCCTGATGATAAAAAATCTTCTAAGACCCCAACTTGTGACACACTGCAGGATTTGCTTCTATGTGATTGTTGCAGATGGACACAAGACAGCAGTCCAATAAAAGTGAATAGAGTAACAAGGAATTGGCATAATTTACCACAGGGACCCTATTCTTGTGATCAGTAGCCAAACCCCTAGCCATCACACATTTGCCCACTATAAAAGGGTAAGTGTCTTCTTCCTTTCTCTGTGTGATCTAGAATGTACATGAAAGTGGGTATCTTCCATTTGCAATGTAATCCTAGCTCTTTAAGTTACTTTCCGTCCTTATAACATTTCAGTGTTACACATAAAAACCTTTCATGTTTTTTCTGGGTTTTTTTTTTTTTTTAACAGAGCAGCTTGTAGACAGTTCATGCACTGTAAAGTAGTGACTCTCATGCTTCATTATTTGCTCATATAATACATGCATCTAGATATAGCATTCCAATATTCTTTCTGTGCCCCAAAAATGTGTTTAAATGGTAATAAATAGTGAACTTTACTGGTAAATGAACCACTACTATTTCAGTCACAACTCCAGGTAGATTACTATAGTGAAGTAAGATATTCCTTCCGTATTCAGGCTTATAGCTGACAATAATCAACAAAAATAAACCTATAATATGAATTAAGTGCCATTTTGTAAGATATAATCTCATGCAGGTCAAGAGACAAGTGAATATGTATATGAGTTATAATTAATGGTAAAAAGCAAGTTTGTCATATTGCATGTCTTTTTCATCAATGAAGGCTTAAAGCGAATTTGTCACCACAAATGTCATTTTTAGCTGGTGACAAGAGCAAGCAGTGTGTGTTGAGTCCCGTGGGGGATGGACTGCAGCCTGTGTGTGCTTGTGTCTCCTCCACACTCCTGTAGCTCCCTTACCCCTCCCCACATCCTGCCATTTGCATTCAGCAGGCAGCGGAAGTAGGGGGACGGTACCGGTGTGGCACCGTCCTCTCCACTGTGCGCCCCATATGCCTGTGCATCTAGCCTTACTGTGATCTCAATTGTATGGGCAACTTTAAGAGAATTTTGAATGTAGTAAGTGAATGGTATGTCTCGTCCTGACAGATGTACTAAGCCAGAACAATATGAAACAGATGCTTTAAATGGGTTTTCCCACAAAGCAAGCGTTGAGGGTCTCAGTGATGGAACCCCCACAGATCACAAGAACAGGGGTTCGATGTACCCCCATCACACCCCTCGTAGCACCACCGAGATGCTGTACTCGGGAATCTCCATCAGTTCCACAGAGATTAACGGGGCAGCCCAGCCATGCACGACTGGCTTCTCCGGCCATCTCGGTGGTGCTAGCAGGGGTGCTATGGGAGTACATCGGATCCCCATACTAGTGATCTGTGGGGGTCCAATCACGGAGTCCAATCACGGAGTCCCTGTTGATTGGTTCTAACTTGCTTTGTGGGAAACCCCCTTTAATAAACAGTGTGGTAAAGAGAGATACAGTAACCCAGAAAATATTAATACTGTATATGCTTCTTTATACCTCTAGAACAATTAAGATGGTCATACAGATTAGATTTATGGATACAACAAAAATGTAAGATGAGCGTGTCAGCCAATGGCATATGGACATATGATTTTAGTGATTAGCCAAGTGGATGGTCCCTAGTGCTTCAGCATCAATGTCTGGGTTTTTCGGACTACAGTTGATGGTCTCTCCTAAAGATACGTCAATGGTACCATATTGGGGAGAGTACTTCCACTGGCACTACCATTTATCAGCAGATTAATTAGGTGGCTTTTTGGTGGTATTTTGGCTGTGCCTAGTACTGTATGAATCAGTGTCCCATTTGCGCACTGGGACCTAAATGCAGTACCGCGTGCAACTGCTACAAATTGGATGGCGCTGTGCATAATAAATGAGGAGACTGATGTGCTTTCCTGCAAACCTCTTTACACAGGTAACCGGTAGAGCGACTGTGTGTAAGATCTAATATGGATGGAGCAGCAACATGATAGTAGTTGGAAAATCACTGGTAATCGCAATTTTTAAGCCTATTATACTTTTGGTCTGTTGTACACATTCAAATGAAAGCCAAAATGTCCTTATTTTTGTGTTTTTATTTACATTTTTATTACTTAAATGTTATTTTAACTTGCGGCTGTGAGAAGGATAAGCAAGATTTGCACTTTTATCTATCTGTACTTTTATCTATGCTTATACACTGTTTGTTATTCCATTAAAATAGTTCATTTATTTATCCTGAACTGCTCATTATTCAATGAAAAGGACTCGCCGTGCAGTAAAAAAAAAAAAAGAAAAAGCAAGTATTTCCATGCCTTGTGCTGCAGAACTTCCCGGACATGGATGGATGTAGTCTGTTTTTATTATATACTTGTATTCCCAATGAAATGCCATTTCTATATCATATATCGTATTTAACTGTACGGTGTGTATTTTACTAGTTGGGGGTGTATCAGACACTGTCAGTACAGTACCAGGTGCCAACTAGTAGTATCCAGATGGAAATTCAATCCTATTCGTATTGACCGGGGTGTTCACATAATTAATCACCATTTTAACCCTAATGCAAGTGCTAGAATTTTGGCGCTGGATCTAACAGTAATTGCTGAACTGTGAAGAATTTCCCTGTAACTGGGGCTGCAAAATAACATGAAATTCAAAAAGCTTGAGAAAAAGTAAAATATTTTACAATATTTCGCAAAAATTTGCCCACATATAACATTGAGTAGTCATTTGCTTTACAGTATCGGCACATGTTGCAAATTAGCTGTAGGATTTACCCCAGTAGCAGTCGACTGGCTTCAGATGAGTATTGAGGATTGTCACGCCATAATCCACAGCAATAAGTGACGACTAGAGATGAGCGAGTATACTCGTCCTAGCTTGATGCTTGTTCGAGTATTAAGGTACTCGAAACGGCTCGTTGCTCGGACGAGTATTTCCCCTGCACGAGATCGAGCATTTAATTAAAAAAACACAGTGAAGAACAATGAAGAATAGAATAAAAACAGTGAACACAGTGACCACAGGATCATTTAAGTGAAAAACACAGTGAAGAATAGATTACAGATGTTCGGCACATCTGCTTACTTGTCGGAAGATACGCGTGAAACGGTGCGAACAAAATAGTATGTGAAGAACAATATATATGTGTGGAGAACACATTAAAGAACACCGTGAGCAGGACAGAGACATCGGGAAGGGCAGAGAGATTGGGGAGACTTCAGTGGAAAAAGAGGAGCGGATCCCGGGACAGCGTATCTCCCGACAAGTAAGCAGATGTGCCAAACATCTGCAATCTATTCTTCACTGTGTTTTTCACTGTTTTTCACTTAAATGATCCTGTGTTCACTGTTTTTTACTCTATTCTTCACTGTTCTTCACATCTGCTAACTTGTCGGGAGATAATATACGCGCAGAACAGTGAAGAATAGATTGCAGATGTTTGCATACATTTGCTAACTTATCAGAAGACATTCTTTTTCAATTAAATAACACATTTTATTCCCGAACCATGGTCCCTTTGAAAAATGCTCGAGTCTCCCATTGACTTCAATGGGGTTCGTTATTCGAGACGAGCACTCGAGCATTGGGAAAAGTTTGTCTCGAATAACGAGCACTCGAGCATTTTAGTGCTCGCTCATCTCTAGTGACGACACATATTTGTTGTGTTTCAAAGATGTGCAGTGAAAAAAACACATTTTAAGAAATCCCTTTTTTTTTTTTTTTAAACATTTTATTTGTTTTTTCAAAAATGAACATAAACATGTGTAACAACACATTTTTGCTTGGTTCATTAACAGTTTTACAGACATTTTAGTTACAATGCAGTTTCTGGTATGGCAAATAAGGATACATACAGAATTTTACTCGTAACGTCATCAACTTATGTGAGAATAATATGTATATTGAATGAGGATGCCCTGGGGAGGGTATGTCATTATGTGCTCATATCAGTCTCTACGACCCGCTGCTTGGTCCACCGTGGGGAGGACGGTGATCCTTCCTGTCTGGTTCTATGGTTTGATTTTCACAATTGCAGAGCTCCCAATGAGACTTTTAGATATTGTGTGTTGTACCATTCAGTGAGACGGAATGGAGTAACTAATTCTACTATTTCTGCCCTTGTCATATGTGCTGTAATAAAGGTTTTCCATTTTCTAAAAAATCCTTTCGTCTGCTTTTCTTTATGTCTGAGTTTCTAGGCGATCTAATCTTATTAGGTATTTCATTTGTGATATAACTTCCGTGACAGTAGGTATTGTCTGTTAAATCCAATGATTCATCAGGCGCCTTTTCGCTACCAATAAAAGAGCGTGTATATCAAGTCTTAAGGTGTAATCGTCGTCTTGGTCCTCCCCCCCCCCTCTTCTACATGTAAGATAAAAAGCAGCGGGTCCATGGTCAAGTTAACTTTCCATTTTACCATAATGTGTTCTTTGATTGATTTCCAGTAGTTTTGTGAGTGGTCACATTGCCACAGGCCATGCCACAAGTCAGTGTTCGGCTCTAGGCACTTCGGGCACGCTATCAGTCTGTCCGGTTTGGAGGGTGTTCTGGGTAAGTTAAAACCGTAATAGGTGTGGTGCAAGGTTCTAAAGTAGGTCTCCCTCCATTGCTCGCTCGCTACACACTTTCTGACTTTGGCCCAACCTTTTAAACTTCCCTCGTACACCTCTCTCTCTCTCTGGGAATTTTCTAGCCCAGCACTTTCCTACCTGCTGTTGTGTCCCCTTGAGCAATTGCCCTTTTATCGTTGTGTACAGGGAGGAAATGGAACGTACACTCCGTGGGGTCCCCAGGAATGATGTGAAGGTGGTTTCTGAGGCTTCCTTCGTCACATCAGCTAACCTTTCCCTAAGAAAGTGGTGCAATTGGTGGTATGTGAATGTGACACATCCGGTTAGGGAGTATTTGTCTGTTAGCTCCTGTTCTGTCAACCATCTCGGTTCAGTCTCGTGAAGTAGGTCTCCTACTTTCTGGATTCCTCTTTCTTTCCAAGGTCTGTAGAGGACACTTTCTGTGCCCGGTGTGAATTCTCTATGTCTCCAAAGGGGCACGCGCTTAGAGAGGAGGAAGGGAAGGGAGTATAGTTTTCGAACTTCCTTCCATGTTATCAGGATATCTCTTAGTACTATCAAGGTTTTGGCGATTGCGGGCCATCTATTGTACTTTGTGTGCATGAGTGCTATTAAGTCGTGAGGTGTTGCTAGCTCTGCTTCTAGTTCTGCGCTGGAAAAATTGTATCGTGGATCCAGTCTAGTACATGGCGGAAGAGACTCGCCAGGTTATAGCCGCAGATATTGGGTAGATTGACTCCCCCCTCGAACTTATCTAACATTAGTTTTTGAGCTTTTATCCGGGGTTTCTTCCCCCTCCAAATGAAGATCTGAAATGCTTTCATTAATTTATTTACATCTTTGTGTTTCAGGAGGATGGGGATGGTTTGCAGTGGGTACAGGAGCCTGGGGAATGGGATCATTTTTATTAGGTGACATCTCCCCAGCATTGTGAGGGGGAGTTGTTGCCATTGTGTTAACTCTGCTAAAATCGTTATGCGCGGCGGGTAGTTGAGGGAGTAAATTGTGGTCGGTGTTCTGCCCACTCACACTCCCAGATAAGTGATGTGTGTATCTACCCACTTGATGTCTGTGTTGGCCAAGGGCCCGTTAGGGTCTCTGCGGTGTGGGCAGAGATCAAGGGCTTCGCTCTTTGTAGTATTTATGTGTAGGCCTGCAAATTTTCCAAACTTTCCTAGGTGCCCTAATATCCGCTGAAGATCTTGAGTCGGGTTGGAGAGAAAAAGCAGAATGTCATCTGCGAACATAGCCACTTTTACCTCTTTATCCCCTACCCTTATACCCTTAAATAGATCTGTATCTTCTAGTGATCTGGCCAGAGGTTCCAATGCTAAGTCAAAGAGTAGCGGGGATAAGGGGCACCCCTGGCGCGTGCCCTTTTGGAGTTTAAAGGTATCAGACAAGAATCCAGGGGTGTGAATTCGCGCTTTTGGGTCAGTATATAGATTCCTAATAAATGCGGTGAACTTCCCTGAGAAACCAAATTTTTCCAGTGTCCTCCACAACCAGGGCCATCTGATGTTGTCAAAGGCTTTCTCAGCGTCTAATGTTACTAATACTGGATGCTCTCCTGACTGTGGATTGCACTGTATTCTATCCAGGACTGTTATTACCTTTCTAATGTTAGCCACCGCCGCTCTTCCCTTAATGAATCCCACTTGGGCTTTGCCTATCAGTGACGGCATAATTTGTGATAATCTGTCCGCCATTATTTTTGACACTTATTTCACATCTTGATCAATGAGGGATATGGAGTGGTAGGAGCCTGGGTTTAGTGGGTCTTTCCCCTTCTTTGGTAATAATTTTATATGTGCGGTTTTGGAGTGCAGAGGAAGTGGATCTCCCCGTAGTAAATTGTTAAAATATGTTGTCAGGACTGGTATAATTTCGCCCTTGAGCTCTGTGTAGAATTCTGCTGTGTATCCGTCAGGACCCAGGGCTTTCCCATTTTTTGAGTTTGAGATAGCTCTGTTTATTTCTTCTGGTGTGATTTCCGCATTAAGGGTTTCTAATTGTAGCTGATTTAGCTGTGGGATATTGATGTCTGCCAAATACTGTTGTGCCCCCCCTTCCCCTATGGCCTCCTCTGTGTAAAGGTGGGCATAGAATTTTTTGAAAGTGTTGTTCTTTTGGGGATGAGACTATTCTTCCTGATGTGGTGCGGAGTGTGTTGACGTGCGTTGGTTTGTGTTGTCCCTTAGCCAGTCTCGCAAGCATGCGCCCCGACTTGTTCCCGAATCTAAAGAGCTCTGCTTCAAAAGGTTGTTGATATTGTTCTTCTTTTCTGTCTAACCAGAACTCATAAGTGGATCTAGCTTCTTCCCATGCCTGTCTGTTCATTGGGTTACAGTCCTTTAAATATGTTGTGTAAGCTGATCTCAGTGTAACACTGGCCTTTACATATTGGTCTTCTATGTTCTTTTTGTGTTTAACCCCGTATGCCATGAGCCTGCCTCTTATCACCGTTTTGGCTGACGTCCAAAAACGCTCCTGGGTCCTCTATGTGCGTTCCATTATCGACTTCATGCTCTGTCCACCATCCCTCAAGCAGTTGTATGAATGCGTCGTCTTTTGTCAGATATGATGGAAATCTCCACAAAATGTCTGTGCCTTTAGGGAATGTGTTATGAAGATCAATTTGCACTGGTGAATGATCAGATATAGCTAGGTCTCCTATGTCAGCTGTCAATAAACGCCCACTTGCCTTGTCTGAGAGTAATAGATAGTCTATACGTGACCAACTATCGTGGGGGTGTGAATAGTGCGTAAATTCTCTGGCACTAGAGTGTAGTGTGCGCCAGGCATCTTGTAACCCTAACCTTTGTACAAAGTTGGCTAATCTTAGGTCAGCTGGACGTACTATCGGTCTTGTCGTCTGTAGAGGAGCGCAAGTGCGCTTACGTTCTTCGTCTGTGGATAAAACTGCATTCATGTCACCTCCAAGGAGTTTCAGGTCGGTATCATCATTCAAAAGGGTGATAGTCAATTGGTCAAAGAAAGGCCCATTTGCATCATTCGGGCCGTATATATTATAAATGGACCACTTTTCTCCCTGATAGTCTATCTGTAGTCTGATCCATCTCCCCTCTGTATCATGTGTCTGATTAGTTATCTTCCCCGAGAAATTTTTATGAAGCAATTTTTTGAGGCGCCAATAGTCCTCATCCTCCAAATGAGTTTCCTGCAACAGGACAATGTCCGGTTGTGCTCGCCCTAGGTGTCGCAATATTTTAGTGCGCTTCTGTGGGGAACGTAGTCCCTTAACATTCCAAGTTATAACTCTCATATTTAACTTATTGTGGTTTTTGTGCTTCCAAAAACTGGAATATTGCGTGTGTTAGGGCTAGTAGGTGGTGAGCTCATTCTTCGTCTTTGTGTATATCAGCCCCCCCCAGGGCAGTGTACAGTTAGAGACTGCATTACATCTTTTAAATTGTGCATCAGAAGATAAACAGTAGCAAAATAACAATACATATCAATACTTAACTGTAAATAAACTGAAACAATACAACAAGCCTCTTTTCAGGCGCCTAACTTAAACCTATGAGGGGTTGTGTATTTAAATTTCCCTATGGGTTATGTGACTTCTCTTTTTTCAGGGGTGGAGGAGCTTCCAGGGCTCCCGGCCATTGTTTCTGGTACCGCCTTTATTAGGCAAATTATGTGGTAGTCAGTTGGTTTCTATGATTTGACTAGTGTGTTGTGTCATAGTTGAGTCTGTATTTTTAAATTTTTTTTATTTTATGTGCGTGCATTTTAAAGTGTTGTAAACATATCATGTCTTATCTATTAGCTATAGTGTGTGTTGTATATTTAACTAGCTTGATTTGTCCCCCAGTGTGCTCTCTCTCTTTCCGGCATCAGCCGTCTTACCCCATCAGGGTCTGTGGTCTAGGATCAGTCCCTCCTGAATGTTCTGGTGAAATTTCTACCAGCTTCTGGAGAGGGGGACCTGGAGTCTTGGCTTTGTGGTCTGCATCTCAATGTCTTGCGGGGTGATGGAGAAACGTCTCTTTTCCCTCTTCCTTCTCTGATTTGGGATGCAGTAAGCACTCGGTGCTTTGTCAGCGCCTCCTCTGCTGCCTTTGGCGTTGTGTAGGTCCCCATTGCGCCGTCTTCGTAGAACACTCTGTGTAGCAGGAAAAGCCAGCTGGAATCTTATCCGTTTCTCTACCAACGCTGTGCATATTTGGCTGAAAGCTCTTCTCCTCTTTGTGACCTCGGCAGAGGGGGCGGGTGCGTTGGCGGAATGCCCTTATAATGTCTGTCTTATCATTGAAGTCCAGGTATCGCATGATGACCTGCCGGGGCCGTGATGATGAAAGGTCTCTATTGGAGAGTTGTGAGCTCATGAGCTCTATGAGCTCGCTCCTCTCTGCATCTGCCTGTGATGCCTAGGACTTTTGGGAGCTCTATTTCACAGAAACTTTGGAGATCTCCTGGGGGTACGGATTCCGGAAGCCCCACCAAACGTAGATTGTTTCTTCTGGAGCGATGCTCTATATCATCGATTTTGTCATTCATGCGCTTGACTTCTAGGGCAACTTCCTCCAGTTTGCGACTCGTTGTGTCTTGTGAATCCTCCGCATTCAAGACCCTTTGCTCCATTACTAGAAATTGGTTAGCTTGATGTGTTATTTCCTTTTGAAGCGATTGGATTGCCGCTTGCATGGAGGTTTCTATTGCCTTTTGTATATCTGGAGCCAGTTTCGCCACTACTTCCGCCGCTAAGACCTGATAGTTGAGTTGTAAACTTGTCACGGTGGTGTTGTTCGTAGCATTAGTTGGGCACCGTTGCTGTTCTATATCTTTCTCTGAGCCACTTGGGCATGGTGTGTCCGGTATGATCTCTTGAGTGGCTGGTATTGAGGGAAATTGCTGACTTGGCATTGTGGGGCCCTCTTCTGGTTCTTCTTCTGGCTTACTTTTGTGCGCACTGCGCAATAAATAACTCTCCGTGCACTCTATAGTGAGTAGGGGTGTCCGGCTGGGTCAGTTGAGGAACGAATCTGCCCTGGTGACTGTGTAGCAGCTCGCTTCTTGAGGATATGGTATTCTCTCAGCAGTCGCTTGGTCGTGACAGGCAGGACTGCCCTGGCAGTTGAGTAGAAGCTCTCTGACTGCTGTGGAGGGTGATAACTTCAATTCAGAGCTGAGGTCGTGTTGGGCTAAATTGCCCTGGTGGTTGAGCCGCAGCCTGCGTTTGCAACTGAGAAGAATGAAGGCCTCAGTCCAGTGATAACTTCAGTTCAGAGCTGGAATCATTGTAGGCAGGTCTGCCCTGGTGGTTGGGTGGCAGCCCGTACTTGGGAAGGGTGATGATAACTTCAGTTCAGAGCTGCTGGGGTAGGTCAGAACTGCCCTGATGTTTGTGTAGCAGCCTGCCTACCTCCCAGTAGTTTGTGGGTATGCCTTGCTACAAATTTGCTGTGCTGCCCTGATCTTGAAGTGGCAGCCTATTATTTCCTATGGAGCCTGTTGGGTTCCACTATGCACTGTATATATACTGTGGGCCGGTACCTGCTGTGTTCCCTGCGGAGCACGTGTCACCCGGGTTCTGCAGCAGTCCGGGCTGGATGATCGGGTGGCAGTGTCTGCTGTCCTCGGACCTCTCAGTTGCGTGTGCCGGCTCTATGCTGCTGTGGCTCTGGTATATGGTAGGTAGCCGGTCCCTGGCTGCGCTGCGCGCTGCTGATCCTTTCCCGCTCTGTCCCTCCACGCGGTTGCAGCGTGCCGCGGCTCCGTTCACTGAGGGGGGGGGGGGGGTTCCCGGTCCAGCGGTATGGCCCGTACCTGCACCCGATTTCCTACCGAGCTTTCTGGCTGTGCCCAGGACCGTCGCGGCCGCTAACTTGTGAGGTATCTGTGGCCGGGTAGCGAGAGCTCCTGGTCCGCGTCCTCACATCCCTGCGCCGGAACCGGAAGCCACCATTCTGTATCCAATCCCCTGCTTTCTCCCTCCTCCTGTCTAATCTAGCATCAGCAGGAAGTGCATGGGGAGGGGAAACCTGCTCTGCTCATTTTACAGCCTGCTGGCTCTGGAAACACAGAGCCCTTCAGGTTCAAAAGCATAATTTTAAAATTTGATTTGGGAAGAAAGGAGGCAATGGAAAACAAATATAAGAAGAGTACAACAGTCATAGTGCCTGGATCAATGGGTAAGTACCCTGGATTACTTATAGATTTCCTTTAAATCTATATGTTCCATAACTGAACTTGAAAAGGCTTTGAGGGTGTACACTGTTTTTTATATGGTCAAAATCTACTCAAAATGCTATGGCAAGTATTTACTGCATCTTGATTACGTAACTGTATCACTTTACATAAGTAGAATAATGGTTGGCACATAAGGAAAGATAATAGAAACACTGAAGTACAGCACAAGGACCGGGAGATGTGCAATACTTTACCAAACTAGATAAGCCAGGGCTATTGGGTTTCTCTTCCACAACCTATAGATTACATTGTATGATAAAGTAATGTGCGCTCTAAATGTACCATCTGTTATGTTCAGGCTTCTTACTATTTACAGATTTCTTACTTTAGGCTTGGCTGTTATCCTGCGCCTCACATCATTATGATCTCTGTAAAGGTGTGGCCATACAGGGTGTTTGCATTGCATTTGTAAATGCAATACAAACGCCAGGCATCAGAGCTCGGTCCAATTGTATATGTGTTTCCATTGAAACATATGCGATTGGTAACCAGCGCCTAGTGTTTTGCATTTAAATAATGAAAAACACTGGGTGCTGGTTACTGATCGCATATGCGATCAGGCAGACCCCATCCCGGACATTTGATGTTGAAGTGGACTGACATACAAGGTTGAAGTGGACTGACATACAAGGTTGAAGTGGACTGACATACAAGGTTGAAGTGGACTGACATACAAGGTAGTCAAGAGGACATTCAGATAGTGCACGAGTCAAGGGTAACAAGTAAATAAAGACAGTGGTAGTCAATATTTAGGGGATCCGAGATGGTTTTCAGACGTTTTCGGGGATCGCGACGGGGATTCAATCGGATTTTGGCGCAACGCAAATCAGGGGGCGGCCCGGGCGATCCGACAACGCGCGGGATTTAACATTTAAATTGTGTTACAATACCAAGCACTTACATGCACCGGGAAGAAGGTGAACTCCGGCGGACCTCAGCCAGGAAGTGACAGATCTTGGTGAATCTTGCCGGACTTAATCTTCGTAGGACAGTCTGGATCGGAGATCGCGACAGGACCGGGTAGGTAAATGTGCCCCAATAACTACGATCTATGATGCTGACTGAGTGGCGCTTACACATTGTGAACTTCCTGGTATGAGAATAGGAAACAAGCAAGGGTCAATGCACTGCACATGAGTACCCTTGAGGAAGCCACTGGGGTTTCTGCCCCAGCTCCACAACTTGGATGGACCACTTACTTTATAAGGTAATTGTATTGTTCAGGGCCTTAATGGTTAATGATGGTTTGTGCTTACTTGAGCACCTGCACTATGTGAATAGGTTTCTACATACCTCCCAACTGTCCTATATTCGGTGGGACAGTCCCATTTTTTGTGCTCTGTCACTGGCGGCTGGGAGAATGTCCCAGGTTCCCCCGCCTCCCCGAGTTTGTCCTGCCTCCTCCTGGTCCCCTACATTAGAGCTGCAGAGCAGCCGAGGCATGGGGACCAGGAGAGGGCGGGATCAGTCACTGATACCGCCTCACATGATGTCTCCACAAGTCATGTGAGGAAGTAGCTCCATCCCCGGCTGACCCTGCCCCCTCTGCGAGTCAGTTGGAGCCCGGGAGAAGAGTGGGTGACTGCGGGGGATTGATGAATGGTAAGAAACAGGGTTTTTTTTGTTTAATACCAGGGGGCCACAGGAAACGGAGGCTGGAGGCCAGGAGGAGGATAGTGGACAGGGGAGGCTGCAGGAGGAAGCTGGAGGACAGGATAAGGAGGCTGGGGGGCAGGAGTAGGATGCTGGAGGACAGGAGGAGGATAGAGAACAGGGGCGCTGGAGGACAGGAGGAGGTTGGAGGACAGGAGGCTATAGGATGAGGAGGCTGGTGGACTGGGGGCTACAGGAGGGTTTGGATGGCAGGAGACCATATGAGCAGGCGGACAGTAGGAAGACAGGAGGGCACATACAGGAGGCTGGGGGACAGGAGGCTACTGGAGTTGACTGAAGGACAGAAGGAGGAGGGAGGACGGGGCTACAGGAGGTTCCGGACGACAGGAGACCACATGAGGAGGCTGGAGAACAGGGGGCTACAGGAGGAGGCCACAGGAGGAGGCTGGAGGACAGGGGGCTACAGGAGGAGGCTTGAGGACAGGGGGCCACAGGAGGAGGCTTGAGGACAGGGGGCCACAGGAGGAGGCTTGAGGACAGGAGGCCACAGGAAGAGGCTTGAGGACAGGAGGCCACAGGAAGAGGCTTGAGGACAGGAAGCCACAGGAAGAGGCTTGAGGACAGGAGGCCACAGGAGGAGGCTTGAGGACAGGAGGCCACAGGAAGAGGCTTGAGGACAGGAGGCCACAGGAAGAGGCTTGAGGACAGGAGGCCACAGGAAGAGGCTTGAGGACAGGAGGCCACAGGAAGAGGCTTGAGGACAGGAGGCCACAGGAAGAGGCTTGAGGACAGGAGGCCACAGGTAGAGGCTTGAGGACAGGAGGCCACAGGTAGAGGCTTGAGGACAGGAGGCCACAGGTAGAGGCTTGAGGACAGGAGGCCACAGGAAGAGGCTTGAGGACAGGAGGCCACAGGAAGAGGCTTGAGGACAGGAGGCCACAGGAAGAGGCTTGAGGACAGGAGGCCACAGGAGAAGGCTGGGGGACAGGGAGGCCAAAGGAAGAGCCTGGAGGAAAGGGGGGGGCACGGGAAGAGGTTGGAGGACAGGGAGGGCACGGGAAGAGGCTGGAGGACAGGGCGGGCACAGGAAGAGGCTGGAGGAATGGAGGGCCAATGTGAGGGGCATTGTACTATTGGGGACCATCAAGGTTGATGCCTCTGGGTGGGACAATGGGCCTGGTCTAGAAAAGGGGAGTGGCTTTATCCCTCTTTCTCTCGCCCAAAAGTTGGAAGGTATGGTTTTCTATCCCATGAATGCTGTGACAAAATCTGCACAATTGTTTATTTATCTACTGTATCTATGGTCAATGTCTAGGTGGGGAACTAGACTGCTGGGTCTGCACACACTATCACATGCTGTGCTCTCCCTAGAGATGTCATTTTAGTGAGTTTTCACATTTTTAATTGATTGAGTGCAGTCTTTTTGTATTATTGGTACTAATAAAGAGAATATCCATCAAATGACTTTTTTTTACTTTGTTATTGCATGTGACTGAGGCATGTTGCAGCATTTATCATTCATTTTGAATAGTGCTGGTCCAAAGTTTCTTTTGTTGTACATTTGTTGGACAATTTTTTTTCATATATCTTATATTTCTTGTGGATGCTTTATATACATGAATCTATGGTTTATATCCAAACACCAAATGCCTTCTGCAAATACCATTTTATGCCTTATGGCTAAGGCTCATTCTACACTTGTGTTTTTAACATGTGTGTTCTGTGCGTGCTTTTGACGCGCAGAACTTGCATTGCACTCTGACCCATTACAATCAATGTTTTTTTTCAGACTTGCATTTTTTTTCACGCATACAGATTTAAATCTCATCTCGCTCTACTTTTGCGAGTCACGCGCATGAAAAACGCACCATACAAGTCTATGGAGATGCATCAAAAACGCATTGCACTCTGAGACACATGCAAGTCCAATGCAAGTTCAATGCGTTTTTCACGCAGCAATTGCCATAAAAAAGATAGACCTCAGTCCTGAGTCCTTTTCACACGCGTTATCTGCGAGTGAAAGACGCATTGAAACCACTGAACAAACTGAATAAACTCTGACATTTTTCATTAGAGTTCAATCAGTTTTCAGTTAGTTTTTCACTGCCCAAACCCTGATTGCTCCCTGATCAGACTCTGACATGATATGCAAGCAAGTGTGAAAGGGGCCTTAGGGTGCGTTCATAACGCATCGCTAGTGGAACATGTGAACGTGCCCTCAGAGTCTATCATTTGTTGTAATAGCAGCGCGTCAACATATCTGTATTTTTCCACCTCTGATCCACTACGCTAGTTAAGAGGCAATGTTCTCCTTATCCCATACAGGAAAATGTATTAGCATATTTATTTTCTCAGAATCTCCAGTGGATGTCTTTTAAGTTTCCACATGCCTGCAGAGGCGACCTATAGGCCACACATACCGATAGGCGTCCGTTCATAACGCGACGCTAGCGCACAGGGGGCGGTCCTCGGCCCAAACGCACATGCGTTTCCAGAGAAACGCATGCGATCGGCTTATCAATCGCATGCGTTTCCCTGGAAACGCATGTGTGTTTGGGCCGAGGACCCTGTGTGCTAGCGTCGCGTTATGAACGGACGCCTAGCGAACGTGTGACCGCGGCCTAAGGCTGGCGCCACACGTAGTGCTTTGTCTGCGCTTGCAAAAGCAAACGCAGACAAGGTCGCGCCCAAGGTCGCCCCGTTGGGCGCGACTTTGTCTGCGTTTGCGTTTGCAAGCGCAGACAAAGCGCTACGTGTGGCGCCAGCCTTAATGGTAAATTTGTCTTAAAGGGGTTTTCTCACAATCATAAGTTAGGATAGGGCCTAACTGGCCCTAGTGATGAGACCCCCATAGATCATGAAAACGAGGGGTCTGATAGGGTCCCACATACCTCTGTTGGACCCCTCGTAGCTTCATCAGACTAATGGAGCAGACGGCCGTGCGTGACTGTTCTGCACCGATCTTTATATATTTTACTGAAAATGAACTAAAATTACATGTAGTATAAATAGCTGTACATACACTATATATGGGGAACTACCGGTATATATTAGCTATATATTATATTGGGGGGGGCGGTATATATAAAAATTTTGGGGCGCTGTCATTTAAAATTCGGGTAGCAATAAGGCCCAGCCGTGAAGTTATAATGATTGCAGTGTGACGTTGCAGTTGTGCAGAGAGGATGTTGATTTTAAGAGCACCACATAAGTCACTCCACAGATATACTAAGGTCCCTTTCACACTGGCGCTTTCCACGTGCGAGTTTTGCTGGTGCTTTTTTGATGTTCCAAACTTGCATTGCACTCCATTGTTTTCATTGGGCTTGTTCTTAGTGGCATATTTTTTCGTTTGCATTTTTTAAAGACCCATTCTAGATGCATCAAAAAATATGGGTATATGGTTGTTGGGTGATGTGAAAAACGCAGGAAATCTGTCCCTGAAATATGTCCTGCACACAGGCATCTTTTGGGTGCCACCTTAGATAAATCCGTTGCGCCTTTTTGAAATAGTGCTAACTTTTTTGCACAAAGTACTGCGTAAAGAAGCCAACATACATGTAATGTGTGACCAGGGCCGGTTCTAGACAAAGTGGGGCCCTGGGCAAAACTAAAAGTGGGGCCCCAAAATAAAACTATTTTATGACCAGTCACAGTCAGTAAGACCCCAGTATGGTAAAACAAACTGTAATTTTGGAGAATTTTATAGGAGATAGATGATAAGGAGATTGATGGGCAGCATGGTGGCTCAGTGGTTAGCACTACAGCCTTGCAGCGCTGGTCAACATCTGCAAAGAGTTTTTATGTTCTCTATGTGTCTGCGTGGGTTTCCTCCGGGTCCTCCGGTTTCCTCCTACACTCCAAAAAATTACTGGTAGGTTGATTAGACTGTGAGGCCCATTGGGGAGAGGGACCGATATTTTCTGAAAGCAGACACTTGCCCCATTTTCAAAATTGCATTTGATTCGAACTGAAACATTTTACAAAAAAATACTTAAAATTTGACTTTGATGGCAACAAATGTGCTCCAAACAGAAAATATTTACCTTCACATCTCCTACATGTAATAGATGGACATGTGTAGAGTTCACAAATGTCCCACATTGATCTGTTCACATAAATAAATCCACATAATATCACTAAAAGTGTAATAACTAGATATCTTTTTTCAGCTAGAAATTTTTACAGTCACAACCTGCAAAATATATCAATAAAACAGAATAAAAAGTAAAGGCGTCATAAAACCTACAGAATTTTGAAAGCAGACAACCAGGCCATGCATTTGGCAGTTAACATTCAAAATTTCCTCTAAAAGATGTACAAATCCAGATACTTATATAAAGAAAATATACTTTCCTAAAACAGTAAGTTGTGAGGAGATCATACATACCCCACATGTGGATAGTCACCAAAATATGCAGCAATGGGAACTGCAGAAAATTCACACAGATGTATCATTGTATGTTCCTTACACAATGGTCACCCAAATAAATAACTATATATCAATAAACCTCTCTAATGAGATAATAAAAGTCACTTTTAGATGTGCGCCATTGTATTAGCTGCACAATAACAGAACCCTCCTCGCTTCATAAGAATGAGAGTGAGAATGTCATAACATAGGTGTAAATAATGGAGGATGATGGGAAATAAAAACTTTATTCCAGAACATGTGTGTGGTTTTGGTGTTACATATAACTTTATGGACATGTTCTGGGTAGCGGTGTTAATATATAATAGCGACATCAGGCGAAGAGGATCGAATGTGCATCGTATCAGTCAATTTTCCCAACAAAAAAAACTATCACAAAGTAAAAGGGAATAAGAGAGAAAGTGTGTTCTTAGATAGTTCTGCATAGAGAAGGGTTAAAAACATAAACATTAGTTGATATTATTCCTTCTCAAAATGTAGTAACATATAAAGTGAATATTTCCATTATCTGTGAGGTGCAGCAGCTCCTGTGTGCAGCAAATCCTCCCTGTAGACCGATGGCTAAGAATCTGGAGAGGGGGACACTTCAGAGGGCTGTATCTATGGCTCTGTGACACATAGAACCTCACTTCTTTTTTCTTATGGAAGAAGAGAGTCTCCTGAATCTAAATTTGTGTTACTAAGTTTTAGGAAAATGGAGATAATAACTGTTAAACTGCCGTCGGGAGTGATTTTTATATATAAAAATGGCACCTGATATTCTCACTTTAAACCTGAATATCTCTGGATCAATAGCACCTAGAAACAAAATTCAAGATTCATTTGAAAGAAGAGATTCTCCCCTTTCAAGGATTTATGTCTCATATCATGAATCCCACAGTGAGCCAGACCCATAAAAGCGCCGGTGTAGATTTATGGCGTAATACCGAATGTGAGCAGTAGATGGCGCCAGTAGGTAACGCTAGAACACCCCTCGCCGTGGCTGAGCGGCTGCTGCTGGCGGGGCGTGGTCAGGCCGCGGCCGGTGACGTAGATACAACTAGAAATCGCTTCCCCGGCAGAGACCGCATTCACATTCCGGAAGAGGGACGAGCAGACAACATGGTGAGGAAGGGCTGCGGCCCGGCACCTGCGTCCTGAAGTATCGCCGCTGCCCCTCCTGTAGCGGGCTCCCGGGAGTGGTGATTGCGGGGGTCTCGGTCGGGCAGTGCGGGGACTCCCCTCTGGTCTGGGCACAGTCTAGATATGACGTAACCCCGGCCTTGCTGCACAGATTGTGGGTGTCTGTAGTGATGATCTAATCGTCTCTCTTGTCTTGTATTCCAGAGTGACTTCTCCGAAGAACAGGTCGCCGGTAAGTGAACGATCTAGTCGGTTGTGGTGACATTGCTCCCAGTGACGGCTCTATAGGGATCATTGCTGCTATGTCTTCCCTCCTTCTTCCAGTCCTCCTCCATTTCCAGCACTTGCCTGCTCTTCTCATTGCTGTCTGTGTCTCTCCTTTCTTCTGGTGACCAGATTGATAGGTGGTAAGTGACCGGTGTGTTGTGAAGGACTACTACCCCAGCCATCCTTACTTACCCCCATGTATACTAATATCTAGTAGTCTTGTGTGTCCAGGCTGTGGAGTCACTGATCTGTTAGAGGGGCTCGGGTGGTCTCACACGTTAGAGAGTGGCAGGACTGGACACCTATTTCATATGTAGCAAGTGGGGTAACTTGAAGCTGATGGGCCCTAGGAGAAAGTCTCTGTCAGGACCCCGACTATAATGTAGGGTTTATAGTACTAGTTTTTTCATATGGGAAAGTAACACCCTATCCTTTTGGGCCCAGTTGCGACCGCAGCCTCTACAACCCCTCAAGTTACTCCCCTGTATGTAGGGGTCTTCCTACAAGCATAGATTTCCTATTGGGGGTATAAGGATTGTCATTTGTCTCATTTCCTTGTCCTTAGGAAGGGTAGGTGCCACCAAAGAGGTTCTGCAGTGGATTTTACCTCTTTCAGGGGAAATGCATCCCTTGGCTGAGACCTCTATATAAAGTGTGTGATCAGGTTTAATGATCTTGTGTTGTTTTCTTGCCCTGTGTTGATATCTTTGTTCTTTACTGGTAAATTTGGTTGTGAAATGCTGTCATCCTAATATATCTGTACATAGACACATCTACAGCAAGTCATGGCTGCCTATATTCTTTATATAGCGGTTCTTCTGCCCCACCAATCCCCCAGTACACACACAGGCTGACAGTATTATTCTCTGCCAGACAAAGTTTTTGGTCTGCAGTTCTGCTCTATTTGATATATATATATATATCAAATATATATTTCTGGTTATTCTTTACCATAATATGTATTTGCAGTCACACTGCCCAAAACCGCAGTGGTTGTTCTCCACTGATCCCTATGATAACTACACTAACCCTATGGGAGTAGTATGAAAGTGATTGTGCACCAGTCTTTCTCCCCAGAGAATTCTGTTAATTTTACATTATTGTAGTTAATGTTGACATTTTCACAAAGTTTTAAAAGGTTTTCCAGGACTAAAAAGAAGTTTTGTTCTCTTATAAACCAGAAACAGCACCACCCTTGCCTATAGGCTGTGACTGGTATTGCTGTTCAGCATTAGTCCCTTATATGACAGTGAGCTACAATACCAGGTACAACCTGTGCACACTGGGGGCGCTGTTTCTGGGTGATCTGCTTTTTAACCCTAGATTGCTCCTGCGTTAGACCTCATGATTGTTTTCCTGCTATTTTCTCTCAGTTGCATGCAGTTTGCAGT
Source organism: Engystomops pustulosus (assembly GCF_040894005.1). Taxonomy (NCBI): domain Eukaryota; kingdom Metazoa; phylum Chordata; class Amphibia; order Anura; family Leptodactylidae; genus Engystomops; species Engystomops pustulosus. The sequence continues at coordinate 65,598,165 of NC_092412.1, forward strand.
GTATGTTATGTGATGTTATTAGGTTGTGTGTATAGCGCGCGGCAGGCATGGGACACTTTACATACCAGTGTATGAGCCCCATGACTGCAGACACATCTGCTTGTATCACTTCGTACTAGCAATGTTATTTCTCTGCTACTTGTGTGTTGTCTGATAAACTCGCTGAAGGCTGCATGTACATTGCAGTATAAGCTTCCAGTATTGGCGAGTATACAGCATATACTGTCTGATGTCATGGCTGTTGGGTGCCAGCCTTATAAGGTGTTGGCTGCCAGCGTCTGCTCGGAGGATGTTGTGTTTTGCTTGTAGTTCTCTGCCTTGTAGCCGCTCCCTCCTCCCTTCCTCTTCATAAAGATGGCCGCCTGGCTGCTTTGTGGATGCCTTATATGGTAACAAAGCCTCATTCTGAGCAGCCGGGGGAGGAGGAGGAGTGGACGATGGGAGTCTGATCTCTGTGCATTCTTGTATGCTGTGCCCCAGGCGTCTCCAAGATATTAGGAAATCAGGGCGAGGGACGGTGGAGGACACATTCAGGGTTCATGTAGCATAGGACAGGGGCACAGATGGAAGTAGCGACTGGCAATTCATTATTTTGGGAGGTGTGTGGGATGGATTGGGCTTCACTCCTAGGAATGCAGGCGGAGGGGTGGATTCAGGGAGTGCCACCGGAAGGAAGTGGCGGACTGTCTGATAACTTGTCTGCCCGCAGGAGCTGAGTGACAGAGAATAGCAAACATTACAGGATATCCCTGTTAGCCATTATTAAACATTACAGCTTCCTATGATATGTATGAAAGCTAGAGGAGGGCCCTGTGGGGTATTGGCTTTGGGGATACAGCGGTGGAGCGATTCTTTGTATGCTTGTACGGAAAATCCAAGAATGCTGAACATATACTCTCCATGGAGAAGGGGGAACATTGTGCCACATATATTTTTCCCTTGGTTCCTGATGCTAGTTTATTGTGGGGTTTTCTCTTCTGATACTACAGCTTTATTTCTGCACTTGATGTTCAGCAGGTCAGACTTAACAACTGTGTATAGCTGGGTGTACATCTGTATACCTGTGGATATATACATTGGCCAGGGCAGGTCTGATCTCTGGTTTTCCGGGTTTGGGAAAAATATGCAAATATGTTTTCCTGGGGGGGGGGGGAGATATGAAAACAATGCCTCATTTTGCTACCTTGAAAAAGGCATTGTTTTCCTTTTCCCACCCTGGAAAACATATTTGCATATTTCCCAGAATACCAGTCTGCACATGCTTATAAGGCGGCCTCTCCATAATAGAACTCTTCCTTCTGTTTCCTGTTTGGGCTCAGTTAGGAGGCCCCATTCATGTAATATAATCATTTGACCCAAAATTAAGAAGGTCAATGACTTTAGTAGTCCCCAAGTATAATCCATCATAAACCAGTTCATGCTTTTCTTCAAAATGTACAAACCCAGTTCTTGGTGTCACTAGATTAGGATAGCAATGAGCAATGTCCCCTGAGGTGGCGTTGTGGCTATAATATTAAAAAGGGTAATATTTTTTTTATAAGAATCCTTATCTGTAGTACAATAACTGCTCTGTATCTGGAAGCATTTGATGAATATTTGTTTATAATGGCTTATTGTATCTGCTCTTTACACCAGATTACAGAGAGGCTTTTGCCCTCTTTGATCGCACTGGAGATGGAAAGATCCTGTACAACCAGTGTGGAGATGTCATGCGCGCTCTTGGACAGAACCCTACAAACGCTGAGGTTCTCAAAGTCTTGGGAAACCCCAAGTCTGACGGTGAGTAATTTCCATCTAAAGGCTCCCATACACTTGGCGACCTCTCCTGACATTCCTGATCAGTGTATATGAAGTGAATGACTACTGGGCACCACTGGCAGGGGATTATCTCCTGTGATCTTCATCTTTCCCAATATCTGGAAGGGAGTTAGAAGATTTTCTACACATAAGATTGGCGGCAGTAGATGTTTGTAATGTAACTTGGTAACTGGTACAGCTATTTCACTCTGCTCTTACAGGCGATAAGTGTATGATGTTTCTCTACCTAATGTATCAGTTTGCATGGATTGGCATATCTCCCATGGGTCTTAAACTCTTTTCTCCATAGTTTTCCATTTCCCTATGAAGTAATCAGTTTCTTTGATCTTTCAGAGCTGAACAGCAAGACACTTGGCTTTGATCAGTTCCTACCTATGATGCAAACTATTGCCAAGAACAAGGACCAGGGGACATCAGAAGACTTTGTTGAGGGTCTGAGAGTATTCGATAAGGAAGGCAATGGCACCGTGATGGGGTCAGAGATCCGTCATGTTCTTGTCACACTAGGTAACTAGAAGTGAGACCTTGTAGTCCTGATTCCTCTAAACTTTGGGTATAATCTTTATGGTTATCTATATGGGTTCTGCTGATTCTTCTGCTTCCCATGTAGATGAAGGGAGTGTAGATCTGTTTTATCTGTGTCCTGACTGTTGGTTATAGCAAAGCTCCAGCAACTTCCAAGGCTGTAGAAAAATGCATCATGTAAAGGTGTTTCCATACGACCTATTAATTGCGCAAACTGTCTGTTTTCTACACTTTTTTTTAGGAGAAAAGATGACTGAAGAAGAGGTGGAAATGCTACTGAATGGCCAAGAAGATGGCAATGGATGCATTAATTATGAGGGTGAGCGCATTCTTCATCTTGGTTAATAACGTAATTCAGTCGTTTAGAACTGACAAGTAAATTTGTTCTGGTAGCACATGAGTCCTAAACATGGCTAACGGCCGGATGAACACTTACAAGAATATTTTGCACAATTAATATTCTTGTGATGCCATTTTATGGATTCAGGCTTATATTTAATTGGTTAGTTCATAGATTTATGGCTCTTCTCCTGACATCATCACGTGGACCTCACACTTCGATGACACGGGTCACACTAAACTTTACCTGCTTTGACATTTAGTAACTTACTGAAGTTAGAAAGCTGTCCACTGGTAAATGTGGGTCTGCTTACAATGTATGGGGTTATTTGGTGTGTATCTGATGAATCTTCCTTCCCACAGACTTTGTCAGGCACATCATGATGTGTTGACCTCACCGCCCTGGTACGCTGGTTCCATCATCTGGTTCAGTTTGTGATATCTTTTGACTCTTATTCCCCTTCTCTAAGCCTCTTGAATTTCCTGGATGTCTTGGCATGTCTCTGCATGCTCTCTGCTGTGCCAGAGCTGCATCTTACTAGTTAGCAACTATAGAGAAATTAACTTGTTAAAGCGACATCTTAATCTACTCTGCCAAAGAAGCCTCCCTTTGCAGAAAGCTGCTTCTGCTGCGATGAATGAGTGTGGTGCGATGTGTGTAGTTATCGGGTGCGAGCAGTAGATGGAAAGCCGCCGCAACTGGACAGTTTGCTCTACAAACGGATGTGATTTTAGTATCTGCCTCAAATAATACTCTTTGCTTTTCAACAAATTATGTATAAGATTAATGGCGAGAGTGAATATAGAGCTAGGAATAGATTGTATGCTCCCTCTCTTCCTGAATAGTCGCATTCTCTACTGAATTCAGCCTTGCTGGCAAGATGGACAGAAGATGTATTATATAGTAAGTGAGGGGGAGCATGGAACAAGAATCTACCGAGGGAACAACTGCATTATAGAAATTATACATTTTCTAGCAGTGTTACAGTGTACACACACTGCCCTATGGATTCATCCAAGGTTTGTTTAAAAATGGGGATAACTTTATGTACTTGTTTTCATAGTGATCCTTCTGCTCACTTAACATGTGAATAAAAAGACTATGGATGTGTCACGTGAGAGGATAATCTTGTTTCAAGATTTTTTTTTTTTTTTTTTTTTTTGCTCCTTTTATTCATAAAAGTAAAAGGAAGTTGGAAAAACTAACTCTCAGCCCCTGTGTACCAAAAAGGCTGATTGTTCCCCATCTATGTGATGGGATGTCATATGTAAGGCAGCAGTATGGGATTAGATTTGTGTGTGAATTTTTTTTTTCCCCCTCTCCTGCAGTTCTGGAACTTCTTGCTTCATTCCTGAAGGCAATCTTCTGATTGCTTCATACTTTTCTGTAGATAATAGATGAACCTTTTTGCTTGTGCCATTCAACATCTGCTTAGTTTGCAGTAGATTTACATGCGTTAATGAGTAGTACGGCTTAATAGATTGTTGATCTGGGAGAGGGGCTCCTATGGTTCTTCTGATGGGTGACACATTCCACTATTCCATAGAAGTCGTCTTCAATATATATTTTACTAGGACTTTGCTAATTAATCTGTGAATTATGAGAAGTTATAGTTGCAGTGTAGACCAAGGGACCTGTCTTTCCACTTTAGTTCCATAGTGTCTACCCATAATTATTGACCGCTCAGCCATTGTTCGTTTTTTTTTTTTGTTCGTTTTTTTTAAATAATGAACTTCCCAGTATTTATCTATATCCACGGTATTTGGCTCCCAAGGTAATTAGGATGTATGTTACAAGAGTAAATAGAATACATTTCACATTGATTCAAGTTGTGTGTCTCTGTAGCCCCATCTGCCAATATAGGAGCTCTTCCTCCGACTCCCAGCCCCCCCCCCCCCCTTTATGGGACTGTGTGCTCGCTCGCTGGTTTACAGGCCTCATAGAGCTCATGCTTTATCCTATATGAACCAACTCTTTGAAGCAATTTCTGCCCAAGCTTGGACAATACAAGACTTCAAAAGTTGTTCATATGTCCAATGCTAAGCAGCTGGGTACACAGCCCACGTGCAGATCCTAGGCTTGATAATAATTCCCATATTTGTTTCTTTTGCAGAACTTGTCCGGATGGTTCTGAACGGCTGAATCTTCTTAACTGTATCTACTACACAGACCAGAGGGGCAGCTTCATGTATTAATGTTTATATCTGTTCTATTTTACTTGGAGGGACAGTTAGGCTACATAATAAAGGGTCCTTAAAGCTTTCCCCTTTTATATATCCTGCTCGTCCATCTCTCTGAAGAAGCTGATGCCCATAGTACAAGGTTTGATGTCGCCCCTCCAGTGAATGACGGCAAAAAGAATCTGGAGTCTCTGTATCGCCACTCAAATAGTAAATTATTCTATCTTCCCACCCGCCAAATAAAGAGAACTTCATGGTTTTTTTTCTGTGTTTTTCAAAAACCCTCCTTATGAATTTTCTTTGTACTAACTGGTATAGCCATGGAAATCATTGACAGGAACAATAAGCGGTTACAACTGCATTGTATATGATGAGGTCTGCTCAAAATAAATGCTCTCTATACAAAATAATGTGTTTGAATCATAAGTGCTATTCTCCGGCCTGTGTATCCGGTACATGCAGTGCACCTCGGAGCCGGATGTCTTCAGGCCTTCCTTGTTCTAAGCATACATGACAGCTACTTGTCCCAGCTCTTCCATAAAAGTTCATGCTTGGAGAACTGGCATATTGTCAGTAAAATAATATTCTGTGGCCAAAGGGTTCTGTTCACGATTTCTTTCGACCAGTGTTCTAGAATAACCATTCATTTGGGCTATTGCCATCCTTTGAAGAGGACCCTTGAATTCTGTTCCAACCATAACATTGGTGCATTTTCATACTGGTCATTAGATATCTGTTGACCTTACACCTTCATGAATAGATTGAGAAATAGAAAAGGTAATTTATCACCAAGTTGTCTGGTTTTCTCTACTTTTTGAGACCTTTTGAATATGGGTCTGCTAGAAAAGTAAAATTCTTCTTGGTCCAAATAACCATTCACGTAATCAAAATGATATATCGTTACTACAAATACGGTTATAAAACTATCAGATGGCGCACACAACGTTGATTGTATGGTTCCATATATGAAAGCCGTATGAGGTTTCACACATATGATTTATATTGGTATTTAATGGAGAATGAGGCAACATACCGTAAGCGCTGTACAGACCTACACAGAAATCTAGTATAACATTACAGGAACCTTTAATGTGGGAAGGACAAACTACAGATATAAACTCCACTAATGCACAGACATCTAATGCAGGCAGTCCTGGGTTTACATACAAAGTCTATTACCCATATTGTAAGCCGGTACACAAAGTTTATAACTGTCATGGTTTTTTTTTGTTTGTTTTTTGTCCCAGTGACAATTGGCTATAAAAAAAAAAATTTTGTGCTGTCATGGGAACAAGTATTATCAATAAAGCTTTATCACAGACACATTGCAGCCTGGGACTAAAGTAATGCATCCAGAGGGAGGATGTAAGTGAGTTGTCCTTAAGTTGGGCATCGTTATAGGGATATTGGGAGAACGTCGTCTGAAAAAAAAAAAATACAGCATCTCTGGCCATAGTCTACTCAACATCAGACATTCCCTAAAGACATAAAGCCAGGTGGCCATTGAATTACCACATATCCAGTAGGTAAGGAGTAATGTGAGCATAACAACGGGAAGTCAAGCTCAATTCACACCTACATCACAAGGTGAATAGAAAGGCAGCTGGCTGCTGTGCTACGCATTAGAAAGGGGGGGAACAGAACGATATAACTATGTATGTGTGTATATATATATATATATATATATATATATATATATATATATATACACACACACACACACACAGAGATAATGAGGTCCATAAACCATGGTATACTTATGAATCACATAGGCAGATGGTGTGCAGATTACACAGGCAACTGTACTGCAAGTCTGTACCAGCCTTCGCACATATGGAAAGTTCCCATTCCTGTTTTCTTTAATTAGGAAATTATTATAAATGAAGCATTCGTGTAGATGGCATTTTGCTTCCATTTTCCTTGTCTAATGGTTGCACGCCTACTAATGCTTATACCTGTAGTGGTGGTGTTAATTTTTTTTAAATTGTTTTTTTTAATTTTTTTTTTTACAAGAAATAACAACTGGATGGCTATCAGTAACAGTGTTACGTAAAGGGGTGTTCCGGGTTTGAAAAACATAGCTGCTTCTCCAACTTTTATCTGTAAAAACGAATGGAGATGACAATACAAAGTAAAGTAACTCTGTACAGGCCAGGCAGAGGGTCGGGGTTATCAAATTATTATTATATATTTCTGTTAATAATCCAGGTAATACAATTATGTGTGAGCCTGTTAGGGTCACAGGGAAAATGTGCCATGTCATGGCCTGATTCTAAACAGATGAGCTCCGGGATGCTGGAGCCTTATGTCCCTGCCCTCATTCCTACAGGCTATTAATGTAAAGGCAATCATCTATTTTGGAAAATGCCTCTTTATACCTGAACGTGGATTTCTGTGCATATACAAGTCATTTATATAAGACTGCACTGTAAGTAAAGTTACTTTATAGTTACTACACGAGGAAAACATCTGCCTCCTTCCTCCATCTGGTAAGAGCAGATCTCCGAGATAAACACAAGGCTGAAGACATTCCTCTCCTGCTTCTACAGACTCCTAATATGGTCAAACAGGGATCAGGATCCTCCCGTGTCCTCAACACTGACATCCCCTGTGTTATACAGATTCCCACCACTCTGCTACAATCCCTCTAGCTATATACTATATTTAGCCATCATACATACATTTTGGGCAATGACTGGCGTCCTCGTGGATTGATTTTTTTATATGCACATTTTTACCTTATTTTCATAGTTTATACAGTTGAAAAAAAAGACACTTGTTCATCAAGTTCAACCAATTTTATGTGAGTAGAACCAAGAATTAAAATTTTATATTTGTTGAAACCATCTACGCTATTTCTGTAGATATCTTTTCTATATAACAAGCTGAGCTATGGAGGATATTTGAGGAGAAAAACAACAGCAGCGGTTTCATGTCTGAATGGTGTCTTATTCCCAATTAAATCTTAAGTCAGAATATTTTCACCAGCTAAAAGAAGTTTCATATGTAGGTATATTGGAATAGAAGGAAAATCGAAGAATTAATTGTGAGCTCCGGTCAGATAGAATTTTCTTTTGATCATACATAACAGTAGCGGCTATAATGGAGACACTACTGGCCTCATACACAGAGGAAAAGCATATACAGCATACAGATGATACTTACTTGTAAAGAGTGGTTGGGCCATTGTACAAGCTCAATACCTGCTACGTCACCCCTTTCTCATCGCAGATTGTAAGCTCTTGTGTACCTTCACTCTTTTTGTTTCATATAACCACATGATCTTTAAAGCGCTCCTGACTATTTCTCTATTCATTTCCTTTAGATGGTTGTCCATTAAAGGGGTTTTCCCATCAACTAAAGTTATGCCCTATCCACAGGATAGGGCCTAACTTGCTGATCAGTCGGAGTCTATCCCGTGGGTAGGGCCTAACTATAGTTCGTGGGAAAACCCCTTTAAAGGACACATACCACCAGGATGAAGGATTATATGCAAATGAGCCTGAGGGGCTCCATATGTGTTAATGGAGCCTGAAGCCCCCTCTGGCTCATTTGCATACAGTCCTGGTGGTAGATGTCCTTTAAGTATTGAAAGAATTGGAATACAATCATTGATAAAATCCTGATCATGATAGTTTGTGTGTCCGTTGTAGAATAGATCAGCAATTATTAATTCCACGGTGCTCAATAATCCATAAACTGCTCACATACATTACATTAAGACAAGTACAAAAGCAGCTAGTGAGAGCTGAAACAAGGGGAAAGAGGAGTGATCATATGTTGGGACTATTTGTGCAGCAACAATAAAAACAATACTAATATCGGTTCATATCAAGATTTCATCTCCATTTTGGAAACTCTAAGATACAGATGTAATTAGATTTTTAATCAAATTATGATGTAACTGCCTGTACCTCTAATTCTGTAGATCTCCTGATAAAATTATTTTCTTTAAAACGGCACAAAAAGTAAGTGACACTACCATTTAGCACTATTACTCTACTCATGTCAAGCAAAATATGACTCTACTCTGCTCATTTTCAAATGACTTTAAAGGATTTTGTTATAGGGTAAAAGGGGAGATTTTACATAAAAGAGGGAATACTAGAACATACATTTTACACTCTACCTGAGGGGGCTGATAGTTTAATAGGGTAAAATATGGTGACAGGTTCCCTTTAAGTTTTGACAAAACAAGGCTTTTGATTGCACCACTTACAGATCTTTTATATAAAAGGTTGGTTTCATTTTGGACATTATTCAAGCAAGCACTTGCCTTCTACGGAGCATGGCCCTCACACTTGGACAATAGGAAAATAGAAATTGCTCCTATCCTGACAATGTACAAAACATTCCTAATCCATGTAATGAATTTCTTCCCGATGCCGAAATCCCCCACTACTGGTTTTGTGACCGTAGCCTTCTAACAACTACCATTGTCAGCCTTCAATACAGAATTCCTTCTGTCATGTGATCATTAATAATTCTCTACACAAATGCAAACCACAGAGAAACAAAGAGAAACACTGCATTGTGTAGTGTCCAATGTCAGTGTTGTGGTGCACACCTCACAACTAAACAATACCGGGCGTGCTCCACCCCAGTAATACATGACATCTTTTTGGGTGAGGCATCACATCTTATTTGATTAGGGGAAAGCAGGAAGCCCAGAACTTATACAAGTACATGATACATATACAATATATAATGCACTAAAGATACATTTACAGTGTATATATATATATATATATATATATATATATATATATATATATATATATATATATATATATATATATAACAACTATAATGCAATGCACCTATTTAGCAGCTCTAAAAGCCAGTTGCAAATGATCACACATTAAGGAGATCTATGCTCAGGTAATAGTCTTGTGCTCAAGGCTTTGTTCATGTGTGTTCATATTTAGTAGTAGAATCAAAGGGTTAAATAGAGGAGTTGGTATTACATATAAAGCCAGGAGGGGGGACCTTTCCTCTCAGCAGGGTCCCTCCATGTTGGAAGGAGGGAGGATGTTTCCATGAACACTTTAAATGGCCTGAGGCAGAGACAAATGCAGAGGCCTCCTTTTATGGGCTGGATAATGGGAAACAGTCCGGGATAAGCATAAATGTACAACGTGGACATAGACATCATGTGTATCCTATTCAGTCATTGTAGCAGTGGCTATGCTTTTAAGTTTATAGAGCATGCAGCCATTACATAGCATATGATATACCACCAAGGACATCGATAGACATTTACATTATGGTTGCGCCGCTGGATTATGCATCTCACTTTAGTCTTTTCTCAAGAAGACAAGAATTTTCACACTGATTTTTATAAATTTTAAGATTTTAATGCCCCATGGCTGGGGAACTGATGCAGACACAGGATAATGTACAGGTAACATGAACAGACATAGGGGTGGGGGTCAGAACCAGGTGGTTATCAGAGCTCAAAGGAGGTCGATAAAGTACTCACCCTAAAAACGAGGAGACCTTTCAATGTGCCAGCATGTCCCCCAACGCCTTCTCCTCTTCTCCAGTAAAAAACAAGAACCACCCTCCAGTCAATAAAGTGCACTCTGAACCTCTGACCTCCCAAAAATATTTAAAATACAATGATTCAAAATAAAAAAAAAGCTTATATAGTTAAAAGCTAAAATATTTTACTAATAGGTCAAATAGTGCACTATAGAGCGAGACAGACTCCCTGTTGCCATCCTTCCACAGGGATATAAAATTGCTCACCCTCTTCTTCCACCGACACAAACGGGCCCTCGTCTCCTGAAGAACATCCCCCTTTGTAAAATCTCCCCGTTTTGTACAAAGGCTACAGGGATATAGCATTCAACAAGAAATGACCTTAACCCCAGTGCAAGAAATATCACATGGGTTATCAATGCTGGGGATGAGTGACTTCCTCTCCATCAGTTACAGAAACAAAGAGGCGACAAGAAGCTCTGCCTCCTCTGGAATAACAAGCTTCCGACATTATTGACCTGGAGGAGTTCTGATCCGAGGAGTACTGGTCATCCATTACACCAAAACAGTGATGGAGATCATCCCCATTACAGCAACCACTTACAGTTTTAGAAAAATCCAGAAAAAAACAAAGATCTCCTTCATTGTCTGTAGATAGATGGGGCATGGCGCCCTATAAAGTGTGGTTCTATCAGACATTGAAATGATAGAAAGGATCCGCCTCTTCCCGGTGACTCTGGTAGCTGTGAATTGAGATCTTCGTCAGCTCTCAGCCAGTCCAGAGTTCATCCTGTTACCCCCACAAATTATTGCAGATACTCACATTCTCCGCTACTTCCGGATCCGCTGTGGCTTCACTCCACATTTATGTCCCGCTCAGAAGACGTTGCTGTCCAGGTATAAGCTGCAGCAGGCTTTGTGGTCCAGCTCAGTCATCACATGACATGAATCATGGACATAACACAAAGGGGGCATCACGTCCCAGGAGAGCTCAATGTCTGGTCTGAGCCTTGGGGGGAACATAGTGGCAGAAAAAAATACAAATTTCACAAGCTTCTTCCACTTTACCCTCTTGTCCATTTCCTCTCAATAATAGAACTGTCCCAATATTACTGCTGGGCAGGAGCAACTGTGTTTCCCAAGGGTTCTGGAGGCAGGGATGTCGAAGGTTCTGGAAGGAAAAAAAAGGAGTTCAGAATATAAAGACTGGAGAGAAAATTTTATACTAGATGCAAAAAGGACATTATAACCACTGCTGCATCTTTCCTTCCTTATTAGTCTATATTAAATGAAACCTAGCATGAGGAATCTACCATCAGAAGTAGATACCTCCTGCCTGCCTCTGTCCTAATCTGTAATTTAATAATCCTGGAACCTTATATGTTAAAAATTTTATTTTAGTAACATGTAAATTAACAGCAGAGGCTACTGGGGTGTGGAGTAACCTTAGCTCCCAGTGCCCGGCCAGACTAGTACACGCCCCAATAGCCTTTGCAGTTAATTTACATATTACTAAAATAAAGTCTTAACATGATAGGTTCCAGGATTATAAAATTACAGATTAGGGCAGAGGCAGGGAGGAGGCATCCGCCATCACATCTACTTCTGATAGTAGATTCCTCATGCTAGGTTTCCTTTAACTATGTATATTATGAGACTGTGTGAGCCCTGGACATCCAGCTCTGCCTTTCCATCTCTGTATGCCAAAAACTCTGTATCCCCTAATATGGCTGGTGGTCACAGTGCTGGTCATCTGCTGTACAACTGGCATCATGAAGGCCACAACAGAATTACATAGCGCATGCATGTACACAGAGACCCGGAGGACTGATGGAGAGTCAGAACTGGATCCCCAGGAGTATAATGTAATAAGTTATTTCACTTAATGAAATGAGTAAATCTATGAGTAATATCTATTAGTGCAGAAAGGATCTGTGGTTATAGAATAGCAGCTACAGAGATGAGAAGGAATGACATGTCCACAGCGCCCCCGAGTGTAAGTATGAGAAAGAACATGCATTTATGTGAGTCATGCGGCAACGTGAACGTTGGTGCAGATACATAAAAAGTCTAAATTACAAAAATGTGTTGCCCTTAGATTGTTTTTTATGATCTAGATGTAAGGATAAGAGAACTAGGATGATACTGTGATAAGTAGTCAATGATGTTTCTACGGTATACCAAACGTGTTCCAAAGTGTGATACTCTGCTCCACAAGGAAGCCTTAGGGTCTAGGTGTGTGGTGGTTTTTTTGACATGTGCCGTACCCATACACCCAGACCTAGTCCCACCATCACAACAGCAATTCCTCACGGCAGTGCCCTCTTTCAGCAGGATATAGCTCCCTGAAACACTGCAGAAATAGCTTTTGTCCAAGCATTCAAGGTGTTGCCAAATCTCAAAAATGAGATGAACTGAAAAAACATATGGAGACTCCCTGGTCTGTAAAACTTAGAGGAAGTCCTATTCCTGCCAGTGTTTTCGGCTTGGGCGGTCATTGGGGTGTGAGCAGACATCTCACACCGATGACCACAATTAGTCCATGGACGCTAGATTTGTGGCCTGTGTAGGTTCATAGTAATGATTGCACAGTGTTTGAACCTGTCCTGGTACAAGGCAAAGACGACTCCTAATAAATAATGTTCCCATCTATGTAAGAGCTCATTCAATCTACCATACGGTCAGTCTGTGAATCCTAAGTCATGCGTGGCCAGATTTTACAGACCACAGCAATATATGATGCACAGATTCCCTTCCTGCCCACTTATCAGCAATCGGACCTCAACACTATGGTCATTATGTGAAATCAGGCCCCACATGGTCCAGGATTCACAGACTCAAGCCTGGTCGTCTGTTTTTACCAGACTTCACTCCATTTTACACTGCAAAAAAAAAATTCCCTGTCCTTAAAGCAATTGTCCATGAATGACTACCATCATTCTGCTCACCTGGCACATGACTGGAAGTGATGGCAGAACCTCCCTGCATTGCGGCTACGATGGCAGGGCTATTAAATGCAGCTGAACCCAGGGAGGACGGCAAGTTAGGAGGGGCAGGAGACATGGTTATGGCAGGGTTATATGTAGGTGGAGGTGGCACTCCAACATGGCATGCTGTTGGAGGGAAGGAGCCATGCATGGAATGGTGAACCGAGTAAGGATTAGTTGAAGGGTTGTGATGAAAAGAGTCTACCAAGTCACTACCCATATTAAATGGAGTAGGCAGAGGCATGCTGGGGTGCTGATTACCGGGCACCGGTGGCTGGGAAGGAACTGGTACTGCTGTTGGGATCATTGGGGTAGGTGTTTGTTGACCTGTAAATGCGGCAGAACCTGTATAAAAAGAATTCAGATAAATCATCATTTATCAATGCTCAAATATTTAAAAGAAAAAAAACATTTAACAAACTGGAAATTGATACAGGACTGACTGATGGATTCAGATCGAGGCAATAAGAGCTGTTTCTGCAGTGTGGCAGATAGGCTACAAACACAGCGGTGTTTCTTGTGGCTCCAACCAGTGTAAAAACGCAGATCAGCATTAATGACTAATCCTGAATAGTAGTTTAGAGCTGATCTAATTTCCAATAATGCTACTTGATTAAATGGTCGGGATGAAAATAGGAAAAGCACACATTAAAAACAAAAACAAGTAAAAAAAGACGATATAAATCGGGTCACTCACTGTGTGCTGGACTGGGTTGTGTCGCTCCTTGCGGTTGACTATTCACTGGTGGCGGCAATGAAGATGCATTTGGCGGGACAATCACCTCTGTAGCGCTTGCTGAATTTCCAGGTCCAGGTGTGACCGGCGCTTGTGGCACTGGGATGGAGTGAGCAGTGGGTGGTACCGGTTGCCCACCAGGTGGAGCCTGGTGTTGCTGCTGGTGTTGGTTCTGGATCTGCTGGAAATGTTGCTGGCGAGCTCTCAGCTCTGCATATTTCAACTGCTCCATATGAAACGATTGTCTGTCTGCTAGAAGCTGCTGTCGCTGATATTCCAGCTAAGAAATAATAAGGAGCATTAATATATAAACATACACTGTATTTCCCATATTTCAGGTTACAGATACTTGGACCAAGGGTCACAACCAGATTACTGAAGAACATTGGTAAACACCAAGTTTTTAACCAAATTATCAACTGAGACAATGAGCGACACTGTGACAATCTAGGATTTCTTATATGCACAGTAAGACAAGATGCACATCTGTATTGAAGGCTGGTAGGAGTCTTCCATGTATGCCGCCATGAAATATTTTATAAAATGATCTATTTAGGACTATATTGCAGGAGTTGGCTATTTTTAGTGGTCAAAACGAAGGAAGTCGCCCCCTTTCTTTTGATTATTTAATTAAATGGTGTAAAGGGTTAAGGCCAAGATGAGAGGGACCTTCAATGTAAAGTATTGCTGCAAGATGTCATTTATAAAATCCGCCACTTTGTCCTCAGGCGAGTAAAATAAAATAAGAAAGATTGAGCCATTTAAACGTACAGCTTCTCTCTCTCTGTCCATGATGGTTTCCAGCTCCTCAAAGTGCCTCAGTTTAATTTCCAGCTTCTTCATCTGGGTTTCCACTAGCAAAGCCACCAGGGACTTGATCTTGCGCTCCTCCACTGCTGCCAGGTGCTAATAAAAGAAAATTCATTACTGTGATGAGAAGGCAATGCGATACTTCTCATATCATGTAACAGCTCAATGATAAAACACAACGTCTATCTGAGCTTCTCAAACCTTCAGTATCTTGCCAAATGCAAGGGCAGATGGCCTCCTCACCTTAGCTTTCACAGCAGCAGCAGCTAAGGCAGCAGCGGCCGCAGTGGACAAGTTGCCTTCTCCAATGTCTCTTTCTACCTTATTCTTTACTTCGGTCTCTTCCTTATCTGTCTCTTCTGATGCTTCCTTGCTGTCAGAAACTTTCTCTCCATCTGCTGAAATAGAAGCAAAGTCATTATCATAGCAGATAAAACGTGTTACTATACACCTCTGACCATTGCTCACACTGTCACTATCATTTGGATTGATTTAGTAATTTTGGTAAAATGCTCTCCCTATAAAGACTGGAAAGAAAAAACTCATAAAGCACCATAGTATTCCGTATCAAGGTCGGGAAAGCATAAAAGGTTAAAGGCCAAAAATTAAATAGTCTAATCCAAGGGAATCTGTATTGTAGATATTTGTAGGATATAAACAGACACAATAAAACATAAACAGACACAATTGATGTAATCAAGAAGAAACCAACAAATTAAGTCCAATCGGGCTAGGTCCCATCCACAATATACCAGGTATATCAGGCTCAAAATACAGTGATATAACTCTTATATGAATTCTAACATTGTGGGGAAGCGTGGGCGAAACGCGTGGTCAACAACAATATTATGGGTAACAAACTTGTCGATTGATTTGATCCACAGGTTCATACATATAAGAGTTATATCACTGTATTTTGAGCCATGGTATATTGTGGATGGGAGCTAGCCTATTTGGACTTAATTTGTTGGTTTCTTCTTGATTACATCAATTGTGTCTGTTTATGATTTTTAATATATGAAATAAAGTTTGTTGTATATTACACTATTATTTTATTTAAAAAATATGTAACTCCTCCTTTTTGGTAGTAAAAACCAATAGAACTAAACGGACTCCATTGCATTATAATGAGGTTTATCTGGTCCGAATAAACAGCAAAAAATAAATAAATTTCAAAATTTTGCCAAAATCCCTGCAGATTCTAGACTTGTCTAGTGGCCAGTTTTAGTCTGTGACTGACAGCTAACTCTGCATGCCACCATTCAAGGTCGTCATACATTTAGTGACTCAACCAACTAAACTATGACAAAGAGAAAGAGTAGAATATAAAGAATTAAAAAAAGAATATGCCAGTGATACGGAATCTATTAAAAAAAAACTACATATCAATCTTCTCAGCTATTGCTCTATAACATGCTGTTCCCATTATAAGAGGTACTGGACCAGGATTCCTTACTTATGTTACAGCCTGAGGTAAAATGGATCTAGAATCATTTAGTTTAAGATGATAAATGCCTGGTCCTTAAAATGATGACAGATTACAAAGTGCACTACACTAAACCGTGATGAAGATGCATTAAACAAATAAAATTGCATTTGTTTTTTTTTTTTAATTACATGCTGGAGATACCGACCCATATCAACATCACTCTTTTCAGAGTCCTTGTCTGTGTCCACATCTTTGTTCTTGTCTTCTTCTTTCTTAGTAGCATCAGTGACATGTTCCTTTGTGTCATCTTCAGAGACTGGCTCACTGGGAGAATCCTGGAATTAATTAGGAATGGGGGTTACATTATGCTCAATTTTATGCAGTTCAATATATTTATGGAAGTAAAGTCTTCATGGAAGTAAACACTTTGGAGCGTTATAAAAATGAGTATTATTTATACGGACTAATGTAGAATTTTACCTTTGGCTCTTTTTTCTCTTCTGCAGGCTGTGGTTCAGGAGGGGGTTCTTCTGTACTGGTCTCCTCTGCTGGAAATAAAAGAATACTGGTTTAATCGTGTGTATCAGTCAATGCACTGCAGACATAAGTTGTCATCATGCAGTAACAATGAGAATGGACAGTTTCTAGAAGACTTGTTGTTGTACTGCCAGGTGTATTCATAGGGTTTCACACTGATGTAAGAATGAAGCTTGATACTAATTCTTGGGCTTTAGCTTTTTTTTCCACACAAAACTGTGCACAACTAGCTGCAAACAACCATGGTCCATTGTCTGTGGTAAACGTATAATTCATGTGTCGGGTCTACGGACACACTGAAAAGGGCTGCCCCACTTATAAGGGGCCATGTGAAATACTGTATATACTCGAGTATAAGCCGAGACTCCTAATTTTACCACCAAAAACTGGGAAAAACTATTGACTCGAGCCGTGGGTGGGAAATGCATTGGTCACAGCCCCCCCCACCAGTATATAGCCAACCATCCCCCTATAGTATACAGCCAGCCCAGCCTGCCCCCAGTGGTATACAGCACTGCCCCCAGTGGTATACAGCCTGCCTCCAGTGGTATACAGCCTGCCCCCAGTGGTATACAGCCTGCCCCCAGTGGTATACAGCCTGCCCCCAGTGGTATACAGCCTGCCCCCAGTGGTATACAGCCTGCCCCCAGTGGTATACAGCCTGCCCCCAGCATTAAAAAAAAATAAACTTATATACTCACCCTCCGGTGGCCCCGATGTGCAGCGCTGCTCCCCGATGTCCGCGCCGCTTGTCTTCAGGCTTCCGCGCCCGTCTTCTTTCTTCTGCTGGGCGCCGCCAGGGCCGGCGCTATGGGTAGGCAAAGGTGGCAATTGCCCAGGGCCCCTTGAAAGGGGAGAATCTCTTCTTTCAAATGAATCTTGAATTTTGTTTCTAGGTGCTATGGATCCAGAGATATTCAGGTTTAAAGTGAGAATATCAGGTGTCATTTTTATATATAAAAATCACTCCCGACGGCAGTTTAACAGTTATTATCTCCATTTTCCTAAAACTTAGTAACACAAATTTAGATTCAGGAGACTCTCTTCTTCCATAAGAAAAAAGAAGTGAGGTTCTATGTGTCACAGAGCCAGAGGTACAGCCCTCTGAAGTGTAGCCCCCTCCAGATTCTTAGCCATCAGGCTGCAGGGAGCATTTGGTGGACACAGGAGCTGCTGCACCTCACAGATAATGGAAATATTCACTTTATATGTTACTACATTTTGAGAAGGAATAATATCAACTAATGTTTATGTTTTTAACCCTTCTCCATCCAGAACTATCTGAGAACACACTTTCTCTCTTATTCCCTTTTACTTTGTGATAGTTTTTTTTGTTGGGAAAATTGACTGATACGATGCACATTCGATCCTCTTCGCCTGATGTCGCTACTATATATTAACACCGCTACCCAGAACATGTCCATAAAGTTATATGTAACACCAAAACCACACACATGTTCTGGAATAAAGTTTTTATTTCTCACCATCCTCCATTACTTACACCCATGTTATGACGTTCTCACTCTCATTCTTATGAAGCGCGGAGGGTTCTGTTATTGTGCGGCTAATACAATGGCGCAAATCTAAACGTGACTTTATTATCTCATTAGCTTGGTTTATTGATATATAGTTATTTATTTGGGTGACCATTGTGTAAGGAACATACAATGATACATCTGTGTGAATTTTCTGCAGTTCCCTTTGCTGCATATTTTGGTGAATACTGTATATTGGTGTGGGGTATGTATGATCTCCTCACAACTTACTGGTTTAGGAAAGTAGATTTTCTTTATAAGTATCTGGATTTGTACATCTTTTAGAGGAAATTTTGAATGTTAACTGCCAAATGCATCGCCTGATTGTCTGCTTTCAAAATTCTGTAGGTTTTATGGCGCCTTTACTTTTTATTCTGTTTTATTGATATATTTTGCAGGTTGTGACTGTAAAAATTTCTAGCTGAAAAAAGATATCTAGTTATTACACTTTTAGTGATATTATGTGGATTTATTTATGTGAACAGATCAATGTGGGACATTTGTGAACTCTACACATGTCCATCTATTACATGTAGGAGATGTGAAGGTAAATATTTTCTGTTTGGAGCACATTTGTTGCCATCAAAGTCAAATTTTAAGTATTTTTTTGTAAAATATTTCAGTTCGAATCAAATGCAATTTTGAAAATGGGGCAAGTGTCTGCTTTCAGAAAATATCGGTCCCTCTCCCCAATGGGCCTCACAGTCTAATCAACCTACCAGTAATTTTTTGGAGTGTAGGAGGAAACCGGAGGACCCGGAGGAAACCCACGCAGACACATAGAGAACATAAAAACTCTTTGCAGATGTTGACCAGCGCTGCAAGGCTGTAGTGCTAACCACTGAGCCACCATGCTGCCCATCAATCTCCTTATCATCTATCTCCTATAAAATTCTCCAAAATTACAGTTTGTTTTACCATACTGGGGTCTTACTGACTGTGACTGGTCATAAAATAGTTTTATTTTGGGGCCCCACTTTTAGTTTTGCCCAGGGCCCCACTTTGTCTAGAACCGGCCCTGGGCGCCGCCATTGCTCTCTCCTGGCTCCTAGTATGACGCGCCGCTGTTGACGTCATACTAGGCGCCGCCCGAGGAAAAGACATGGCGGTGCCCAGCAGAAGAAAGAAGACGGGCGCGGAAGCCTGAAGACAAGGGGCGCGGACATCGGGGGAGCAGCGCTGCACATCGGGGCCACCGGAGGGTGAGTATATAAGTATTATTTTTTAAGTATTTTTTACTCTTTATAGCTGGAATATTGACTCGTGTATAAGCCGTGGGGACGTTTTTCAGCACATTTTTTTTGTGCTAAAAAACTCGGCTTATACACAAGTATATACAGTAAATGGGGACATGTGCCAGCCATTGAACCAATGGCTAGAATAAGTCCAAATAACAAAGGTTTCATGCACATGAACTTTGATTTTGGAAGTGTGCTGGATGTTTTAAAAGCTGGCACAAATTCCCATTTATTTCTATATACAAATAGCTGTGATTTCCACAGTCCTGTGTATAAGCAGTACTTTTCTACTGACCTCTTATGCACAAATGAAGTTTGGCCTGTTTGCAGCCTGATATTGCATATCTGGGTGCAGGAAAGCCTTACTATTTGGTATTTTGCTCTACTTTTGCACAGGTGTAGATTACAACATGTGACCATACAGAGTGAATGAAAGAGTGGTCATAACATTTCTGCAGCTCCATACTGTTTATTTGGAGGCAAGGGACAGGTAAATGGATCCATTGCGGTCAAGTACTTGTCTGGAAGTACTTGGCTGGAATGTGATGGGTGTCCTGGAAAGCCAGCTACCTGTAGTTGTGAAAAAGTATATGGATCACGGTTACAACAAAACTTACCTATCCTTTCATGGTCTTCACAGGCTGTACCAGCAATACCACTGCTCTCCAGTCCATAACTGGGATCCGCTTTACCCGTCATTTTGGCAGCATCTTCCACTTTGCGAACATGAGCTTCCACCAGTGCTGTAGGAACTTCTTCCTTCATCTTGGAGAACTCATCTGAAGGTAGCAGAAACTTTAGCAACTAAGAATATTCCAAACCATTAAATTATCTTTCCCTGAATGAACTTACCAAGAGCAGATTTGGCAGCAGCAGAAGCCACACGAGGGTCCACCACAGACGCTAGGAAAGCGACTGTGCTCATTACTGGGTTTCCAGATTGACTAAATGGTATAGGCTGGTAGGCCAGAGGTCCAAGTGAAGCTTCAGAGTCCTCCAAATAAGGATCCTCAATAGGCAGTCGCAGGAAGTGTAAAATACATTCATCTTGAGTACGGCTGCCCACATGTTCAGACACCTTGTTCCAATCATCCTTGTACATTTCTAGTGCCTAAAAGAAATGCAATGGGCAGCTTATATAACACAATAAAAACATACTGCTGTGTAGTTATTGACATTTCTTCCCCAAATTACCTCAAGAAGGAGCAAAGTCTCTTGTTCGGTCCACTCTCTTGTGGCACTTGCAGCCGATTTACTCTAAAAAAAACAAAGAAAACCATGTGGAATGAATGCATAGCATATATCCTAAATATAAAAGAGAAGGGAAAAACTGGGAAAATGTGAGTTGGACTTTGCTGCAGTTAATCACTGACTTCACTTGAAAACCCATTCAGAAACCATTTACCTTGGAAGTTGTGTTCTTTTTGCTGTACATATCAGTTCTAAGCCCAAAGTTTTGTAGGTCAGTTGGTTTTTCTTTATTTTTGTCAGGGAAATTCAGCATCTGTTGCGAAGCAGGAGCCTGTAGGGGAAAATATAAGCATAAGATGAGCAAAGTTATATGAAGGGCTGAAAATGAACTGAAGTAGTAATACTGAAGCGAGACCCTTAAAATATTAGAATAGGAAGATAAAATATTCAAATAGCATGAGTCTATTCATAGGTTCTATGCACATCTGTGTTGTGGAAGCCATTTATAAAACTCTGGTGGATTCTTCACATATCCAAACCCATTGAAATAGTGGTGCAATAAAATTAAATCTGCTACAAAGCTTCACATATAGACCTGCACAATACTTAATATAGATCAACAATTTATACCCAAAACCAAACACAAATATTAAAACTCCCACAAAATATTTTTATATAAATAAATGCAACAGGCTATGATATCACAAAGGCAACTCACCTGTGGGGTTTTGGGTTGAAGTGGAACTAATCCTGATGGGGTATCAGCTAAAACATGGAAATGAGAAGTAGGTGGTGGTCCCATGGGAGTAGGGCGGCTCTCTGCATCAACCTGATAGTTGATTAGACCCCATTGTTCCAAGAAGGCATGAACCCTGCAACAATAAAATAAATTAAAATATACAGGTGATAGGGTGGGCGATTAATTGAGTATTTTACCGATTGAGAAAGCACAATTTTAGCCCTTTTATAGTTGCTTTGGCCCCGGGTTTCTCACCTCATGATAGCACAGACGTCCCCTGCTAAGTTGCGACGGCATGCTGTTGACGTGAGGTATTCCTGAGGGTTGAGCCGGTAGGTGTCAATCATGAAGTTTCGATATGCTAAATATCTAGTGCACGGAAAATACAATGTAATCCATAGTATGTAAGCAGTAGCCAACAGCCCAAAAACAAAAGGCATGGACATGGGCAGCACTCACATCTCTGGAGTTTTAGACTTGTTCTTGCCATTGAAAAACTCAGGCAATGCCCGGCGCTCAATTGCATGTACACTGCAAAAGAAATTTCAGAAGATGACAAATAATCTACAGATGTTAAAGAAACAGTGAGACATTTTGAAAAATGGAAAAGAGTAAAATGTGAGAAAATACGATGTTTGTTACCTATTATAATCAAACCACGCGGCATAGCTGGGGATGATAATGTGGTGCGTTTGTTCAGTTACATTATCCTCATGAAGGTCAGAGGTCTTTACTTGTTCACTTTTGATCCCTGTAGAGTTCTCCTCCTCTTCCTAAGAGGAAAGAAATAATCATGGTTGATAAATGTTCTACCGCCAATACATCCTTGACTACAAAAGGTGTGTTTACTTCTTGTTCTTTTTTGGTGCTGAGTCAGATTGTCAAAGTCAAAGTAATGTCTGGGTAGAGAGACGATGTAGAGTGAAAATTTATTGATGCAACACTTGCCTTAGTTATTGCATCCATGCTCTCATCTTCTTGTTCATCTGTTTTGTAACAGGGGTGGAGAAAGAGAAAAAAAAGTTCTCAGCTTTTATTTTACGAAGTTCAACAAAACACTTAAAAAAATATCACATTGAAATTCTATAATGTGATCAGGCGGTGATGCCAAATGAAGCTGGGAGAAGGCAACAGGCATGCTATAATGTACAGTAGAGCAGGATGCATGCAAAGCAACAGCCGTTTCATTCCAGATTAAATGAAAGGATTTTCTGAAGAAATTACTAAAATCACAAATGTGGTGCAAATTCTCACCAAGGTCGGTCACCGTGCCACCTTTTACCGGTGCGGATTCTGAATCTTTCTTGGTGTTAACTAGAAAAAGAGTAAAATATACAAGTTTGTAAAATCCTTTATTATTAGCACTCCAAAAAGTGAGGATTTATTTACCTCTGGTGTACAATGCAATGTTTCAGCTCATCAATAGAGCCATTTTAAAGCCTTATTGATGAACTGAAACATTGCATTGTGCACCATGGGTGAATAAATCCTTACTTTTTGGAGTGCTGCTTCAGTGCATCTTTTTACCAAGTGGATTTCTCATAACCATTGAGTCTGGTTTAGAAGCTTGCACCCAGCTTTGGACAAGATACACATGGTCTCATTGTGCAGCTCCAATTACTGCTTTGTCGTTTATTATTAGATATATATGTGTGCGTGTATATTACACATAAACATACCTGCTTTTGGGAGTGTAACCTCTTCTACATTAGGCACTGGGGAAGGTTCATCCATATCTTTTGTCAGATCCTCTTGCTCTTCCTCCCGATGACCCCTTTTTGACTTGTTGTAGGGGGTAGATGGTCTACAAAGTAGGAGGATTAAACACTTAGTGTGATTAAACATGTTGGCTCTCCTAACAGGTCTGTTTTATTATATAGTTGTGGTATACTTTCATGTGTACATTTGTACAACATTTCTAGAGCATTGTCTCATAACAGTGGAGGCGCAGTGGATCCACGCAAGCTCAGGGATGCCATTTGTGGCATCTATGACCCACAAGCCACTTTTATGAAAAGGTTGTCTGAGCTTATGAGGGAAAAGAGTGGTGTCCAACAAATTTGATGTGATGCATCTCATTTATTAAAGGATGTACACATCAAGAAGCTCTCCAGGGCTTGAGAGATCAAGAACGAAAGTGCCAGTTCCTCTAAGTCTCCTCCATTGTCTTTTGTGTTGTGCCGTTACTCAATTACTTCTAAAATGAATTTCATTAGATAATGTGGGGGTCGCTTTACTTTATTGGTAACAGAAAGCTGACAACTAGTTCATAACTTTCTACTAAGAAGAAAAAGAAGAACATCAAAGTCAGTGACAGATTACTGCAATGATGATCCCCTGTGTTAGGATGTCATAGATGGATAGAGAGTTCCCATACCTGACCTGAACCGCACAGCAGTTAGCCACTCATTGCTGCCTACAAGCTAATAGTTATATAGGGGAAAGTCTCAAAAGCAGACGTCTGTCCCCTGTATAGCAGCAGTGCCAGTAGGGTGCTGCAGTACTTATGTCACCACTGTTTAATATGTATATTATAGTATGATCCATGTTTGCAGCACAGCTGATTAAACGGCTAAATCACACCCTTGGTTTGATTTAAACGAATCACAATTCCCCTAGCACCCCTCATTCAATGAATACTCAGCATTATCAGGGTAAGGAGGGACATACACTACAGTATAGGGCAGACATTAAGATATGTATAATGTCAGGTGAAATATAGACAATACTATCAAGAAGTAAAATAAGAGGTGAACCATGACTAATTCTAATGAACTGTATGATCTAATGACTGATACACAAATAACTCCCAGCTATGGCCAATGAGAATGATTATAATCCAATCACTTAGCTACAAAAAAATTCCCCTGAGCTGTAATACACGTTACTGGGAAGCAACCAACCCTTTCTTCACATTCTTCTTTTTTGCTTCTGCACTTGGAGGAGGGGAAGGAGAACGTTTCCTCTTTTTGTAATTTGGTCCTTTCTTGTCCCTGCGATCAGAGTCAGGGCTGCTTACCTATAAAAAGGAGGCAAGACCAGGACTAAATATAGAAGTAAATAATTCCCTCTCAATATGAAAAACATTTGATTCTGTCAAATATTATCAACAGAGATATATAGATAAAAGGAGCTTGAAGAAGTGTGCCACGGTTTATTTATCAGAAGCCTGACCCCAAGAGTAGAAAATGGAATTGAATTAAAAAAAGGTCTATAAAGTTCGAGCTATAATATTACAGGGATTGACAAACAGGAGCCAAAAACTGTTATAATGAGGCTTAGAATAAGCTTAGTATAAAAAACTATTTTTGCTCATTGTGAAGTCCTTATCAATTACAATTCAGAGCGACAAGGAACCATGGGTATCTAAAGGCACTTATTAGTTTGTACTGAAGTAGAAGCTTATTAATAACTTAGACCAACATGATCTGAGCCCATGAGAAATAAAAGTGCTAAAAGACAAATGGACTAGAGTGAAAGACCATGAACATCTGTGAGTCCATGTTGGGGTCATGTGTACCAGGCTCTACAAGGCCAAGCTGGAGCGCTCAGCACTGATGCCTTCATCTTGACCCACTGAAAACTAAGGACAGATTTAAAAATATAAAGAAGTGGGACCCTATACAAGGGAAGCCACCATAGGGTCAGAATCTCAAGCTCTGATAACATAGGCTGGAAGTTGTGGAGCACACAAAGAAAATGTGAAAAATTCTACACTCCAAATACAATCAATGACTTTTCTCCATAAATCTGGAGAAATATTATTTATTGTATTACGTTTTTCAAAAACTACATGCCACCCAGTTTTGAGATGGGGCAGCCCCAGAAATCAGGCCTATTGAAAATTATTGGTTTAAAAGAGAAAGAATACAAGTCTGAATATATACATTATACAGAAAATGAAAGATAAAAAGTGTAGCTTAAGAGACCTCTACAAGATCAGTTTGCGGTATTGATCTCACTTCATCAGTCAAAGTCTTGGCTGAGATTTTCTTGCGGCGTGTTACTGGACTTCTCTCATCGTTCACCTCATAATCTTCTTCATTCATCCACTCATTGAAGAGATCAGTGTCAAGAATCCATTTAGCATGGACCTATTGGTGTAAATACAGAAGGTTTTTGTTAGGAAACATCTGTAAAGTCAGCCACAACACAATGCTTAGGAGATCAGCTGTGCTCCAGAAAGAAACACAGCTCCATACATCACGTAGTGGCCATGAACTGTTCTACTGCTCAGAATTGTTTAAATGGCTTGTCCGAGCTTTTAAAAAAAGTTTATCAGGACTGATTTTTATAAAACAATAAAAATCTTATTCTTACCTCCTCTGGTGCTCCCACTGTCCTGCTTGCTTACAGAGGACAGTGCTCCCGCTGTAACTTCTGCTTGCCTGATACAGCATTGAAAGCTATACTCTATGAGGGCATTGTGAGCACTCACCAATATGAGTAGTGTCAGAGGGATTAGCTCTATCACCCCTGTGTATTTTAGGTCTGTGCCAATCAGGGAACCATTCAAAATCGCATAGCAGCTCCAATATTGGGTAGCGCCATCGTGTTTAGTATGTAAGGGTCGGCAGCAGCATACCCAGATGATTGGAGCCAATTTTTTTTTTTAAATCAGATATTTTTATTGAACTTTTTTTTAATAACAACACACCCAACAAGTACAACTTGGAGGAAAGTATGTACATATTATTACAATAGGCTCTGATTTTATACAATCTTGAATTGTACTCGTGAAAGTATTTCAAAAGAATTACAATTGTATCTTTCGTCTTATACAAGGTTCACATTTTGAAGTAACATATACGCTTATTATCAGTAACATACTCCCTCCTTCCCTTCCCATCTCCCCCCACCCACCCTTGCAAGCCAGCTCTTCTAAGACCAATTAGGTCCTATTCAGTCTTTCTCACACTAAAGCAGACCCAAGCCTATCCTTACTCATTTTGCCAATGATAGTTGGTATTCTAGACTTGCCCTTAGTCTTATAAGGGTGCTTGATGGCAAACCAGGCGTATCTAGCCTCTTGCCCCAGATCTTTTCAAATTTA
Organism: Engystomops pustulosus; assembly: GCF_040894005.1. NCBI lineage: Eukaryota > Metazoa > Chordata > Amphibia > Anura > Leptodactylidae > Engystomops > Engystomops pustulosus. The sequence goes on from NC_092412.1 coordinate 65,624,767, forward strand.
GAGACACCGTTCCTTTTCACATACGTACTATACTCCAGTTGTATTATCACATTTAAACGATCTATAAACTCTTTCTTGTCCGGTGGCCTAGGCCTTATCCAATGAGCAGCTATAACCTTCCTAGCTTGATATAAGGATCTTTGTATTCCAAAAACGTTAGGTTCTGTCAGGTTGTCTATCTTCAATACTCCCAATAGACATGCTAGGGGACTTTCCTCAATTGTTACAGAGAAGACTTTTTGCGTCAATTCTAATACAGATTTCCAAAAGGATTCCAGTTCTCTACATCCCCACATCATGTGGAGTATATCTGCCTCTTCAGTTCCACAGATGCAATTTTAAATTAATGACAATTGCAAATCAAGACTTATGGGGTCTACTCGAAATACGAATAAAAATGGACTTGGGTGAAAGGAAGGATAACCTGCATTACCCTACATACAACCTCCTCTCAGTGACATCACAAGCCAGCGACAACCCCATGCATTTAAAATAGGGGGCTCTAGAATGCCCATTTGTCAGTCTTTAGAAGACTTCATTATCTTATGGCTAACTGATCTACATGTATTTTTGAAAATGAAATTGTGTTAGGAATGTGTATGAGATAGGCCCCTATTGCCTTAGAAAAATATAGGTTGTGGCAACCCATAACGTGACTTGTGAGTGGTGGTACGTCACTGCTTATTTAATACACTAAACTAAAGGGTGCGGTGTATCAAACCCATCAGTCTCTGTTAGACCCATGACTGCACTGCAGTAAAGAACTCACCATGTGATTGGGATTGTGGGGCTACCTTCAGAGGTAGGTAACATACTTATAAAACACTCTTAGTGTACATACACATGTAGTGTATTATGTGCAAATTGGCAGCGCAATGCGCGATACAATAGCAGTGAAGTGGATGGGATTTACGACAATCCCATAATAAATATGCAGCAGATATGCCTTTCATGACCATCATGCAATGCAATGGTTGAGCTTCATCCACCAGCTGCAGCAGAACGGTAGAATTATATGCATCAGGTACTATATGATTGTGGCTGGTTCGGATGCTTGCAGAATGGCTGCGGGATTGCCACAGTGTTATTTCTATAGCCATTCTACAATAAGTGCCAATACCCACAGGTTTAAAAGATGCCAACAAAGCTCCTGCCCGACTCCCTACATTCTGATAGGTCAATGCTGTCAGCAGGTGGTGGCGGGAATAGAGGAATTCTCCTAAATTTTAGAGCGGATTTCATTTACAAAAATCCTTCTGGAAATTCTGCTGCACTTCCTCAAAATAGAGATCACTGCCTTTACCGTGTCAGAATACATAACCTAAAAAGGTTTACCTTGCGGGGCTTTTCTGGTGTAGGCGCATCCTCAACTGGAGCTTCTACCTCACTAGCTGGAATCCAGGTATCATAACTTTAAAAGAAAGGAGTAGATAGAAGATGAAGATAGTATATGAATAACACCGTGATTGCTATTGTTCTACCCCTTATGCACATGTGACACTATTGCGTACATATCTATAGCCGTGTTCTACAATATACACTACATTTAATAGAGATATGAACATGAATAACCTTAACTTGTGCAGCGACATGGGAGCTGTGGATCATTGAGGGGCTGCCGACCCAACATAAACTTTTTACACCACATTTGTTACCTGTTTTAGATACTTTCTGCTACTTGTCCAAAAATTGGTCAAGGCTTAGCAGAAAAGAGAATGGTATTGATGTTGCAATGTGCACAACTTTGTATGTTTTCATTTATTATTCATTATTTATTATATGCTTTATTATTCACATGCCATAGTGGTTTCTCGGGCTTTGTGCAATCTTCATTCACGGAAACAATGGGGGGGGGTTGTCATTTAACTTTTATATGCCACATTAAAAACAGGACAGCTACATTTTCTGGCATCCAAGTCACAATTCCATTCGCACAGCCAGGAATTTACACTTTTCTGTATTTTTGCCACCTTAGAAACACTTTTTTGAAAGGTCAAAAGCCTGCGCTAATCCTAGTTGATTCAGGCTGGACCTGTAAGTGGTTTCATTTGGGCACACAAACCACTTAGTACTACAGGCGTATTGTGTGCTGGCGGGTGGAGTATTAAGACTAGCACATGATTCACCCCCCCCAATTACTTCAATGGTTAAATCAACTCAATAAACCCAGGCCTGTAGAAATACATGTACTAATTTAGAGCATAAATTTAAAAGAATAAAGTCTAATATCCATATGTTGGTTACTGAGCTGGTCTACAGGGGTACTAAAGTGTTTCTGAACTCCTCAGAGCATTTGCCCATTTACACAGGACACAGCTGTACAAAAGAAGGCTTGGGTCTTAAGCATGTAGTTATTATACACTCTTACCTATCTGGAAAGTAACCCCAGTGAAGAAGAACCTGCTTGTCTCTCTTCATAATGGGACGCACCCACTCCTCTAAACACAGAATACAAGAACAGAAGTATAAATCAATTACAAAAATCTACACAGCAAAATGCATGAAAACAAACTAAGCACAGAAGATCCATTCACATGTTGCTACACATCACTGTGCTCCTGTAGAGGCCATGATATATGATGCAAGGAATTCTTCTTACCCCGATAAACAGCAGCACCAAACTGAGATAGAGTTGTGATAAAATGGACCGACTCCAATTCCACAAACATAAAGTAAACACTAAAAAAATGTTTAAATTTTGTCCATACTATTCCTCTAAGGATATAGGCAAGGATTGTGCAACAATTATTGCATTAATATTTTATTAAACTCAACTTTAAAGGGGTATTCCCATCTGGGCATTTACATTTAATTTAATTCATTTGCCATATGTAAACATTTCTTCATTTGGATGTTATTAAAAAAAATGTTCCTGTGTGAAGATAATTTCTCATAAATGTAGCCATGTTGTCCCTTAGAAATGAGATTCCTTGGATACGACCACCTCACATTTTGGCAGTGGTGGCCAGACATGCGCTATTTAGCTATGCCTGAACAACTGACTTCAGCAATCGTTATCACAGGACGGCTGTAAGATCTGCAGTAACATTTCATTTACTAAAACCTTTGTTTCTTTGGGCAATCCCTCCAGCGGAGGTGGCCGTATCCGAGGACACAGTCTTGTTTCCAAGGGACACATGGATAATTTGTTTTTTGATAACATATAATTGAAGAAATGTTTAAATATGGAAGATTAATGAAACAGAATGTGAATGCCCAAATGAGAATACACCTTTAAGCGGCTGCACCAGCACCCAACAACCATAGTACAGCACAAAATGCCACCCCAGAAATTATAGTAAAGGACTGCACGTCACTGCACTGGGTTTTCAAGAGGGTGCTTTACTGGGATACCAGTCAATTAAGTATAATAATAATAAAAAAAAAACACTTGGCACTCCATTTGATGATGCAAAAACACAGAATTTTACTGGTGCACGAAGTATGACAATACAAATTCATGTAACGTTTTGGTCTTTACTTTAGACCTGCTTCAGACATGGATTGCAAGGTGTGGAAGAGGGTGATGATGAGCCACTGTGCGGCGAGAGGCAGTAGAAAAAGCAGCAAGTACTACTGAGGAGAAAAGCCCCAGAAATTATAAATGTCACAGTACAGTAATAAATACCACCCCAGAAATCAAATAATGCATGCAGGGAAGTGCAGACCCTAGTGCAGACCCTAAAGCAGATAATAATATTAGAGACCCCCAGAGCAGGCAAATACTGGAGACCCCAGAGCAAACTAACAATACTGGAGACCCCCAAAATAGACTAACAATAACGGAAATCCCCAGAGCAAATAATAATACTGGAGACCACCAGAACATAAAACTAATAATACTGGAGACCCCAGAGAAGACAAGAAAATAAACAAATCTCTCCTTTCCTTGCTCTTTTTCTCCTCCCTGCACATAACTGCAGCTTCTTCTCCCCTCCATTTCCCACACTGGTTGTATGCAACAACATCAGGACCCAAAGCAGAACTGCACCAGGAGCTGGTGTAGCTATTGTACCCAGTGTCCTTAACCTGATGCATAGAACTGATTATCATGGGGATCCCTAAAACAAGAGGCAGGCTGAAGCTGTCCAGTACCCATTTCCAGACTGCATCACTTTACCAAGATGTGAAGCCTCAAGAGCATTGGGATCAAAGTAACCTTGAGCTATTCTTAATAGAAGGTTGTTTCGGAGGTACACTCATAAGTTAGTAAAGTCTTCATAAATATTCATAACTACTCTGAGAAAATAATGAGATATTCTTACCTTCTTCCAATGAGCCGGGAACTGGAACAACCACATGGGAAGCATGACTCTTATCCTCCGTCACTGTGCCCTGAAATAGTACAGAAAAAAATGATAAAAGCAGGTTAATGTAATGTATAGAGATTTTTCTTTCAGTCAATCATAAAAATAAGAAAGCATCTTGCTGCGCATATTCATGACAGAAAAGTGTCATGACAGAAAAGACCTATTTAAATTAATATAGATTAAAGGGGTTTTCCCACAAAGCAAGTTAGGGCCTAACTTGCTAAACAGTGTGGGTCTCAGTGATGAGACCCCCACAGAGTCCAATGGGGTCCAAGGTACCTTAGTCAGACCTCTTGTCACTCCCCCAGATGAATAGAGCAGACAGCCACGCATGTCTTTTCTGCTCCATTCATCTTAACGGAGCTGACGGAGATTGCCGAGCCCTCCACCAATCAGCAAGTTAGGCCCTATCCTGTGGTGGAGAAACCCCTTTAAATCTTTTTAGAAAAAAAAAAAGGCATAAACATGAACACGTGGACGATACAGATTTCACATCTGTGACTCAGGAGCTCCAGCCCGAGGCCACTGTTTAGAGGTTTAATGTAAATCTACCATAAAATTCAATGGTAAACCAGGGACACTGCTAAAGTGTACAAGTAGCAACCCCCCCCCCCCTTCTTCCCAAAAAAACCCCTCTCTCAACTCTGTGCTGAAATTTCCACTGCTACACTGAGATTACAGCAGGCAGAGGGAGTGGAAGTGCTGAGGGAGCTGAGGGTAGAGACAGCATTAAAGTCTGTGAAGCTACAACATATGGTTACCCTGGCAACACCCCCAGAAGCTCTTCAGGCTTATTAGCATAATTTTAAAAGTTGATTTTAGAACGAAGGAGGCCACGGTTATATGAGTAAGTGTCCCTAGTTTATTTTGGTGGTAGGTTTCCTTTACACTTTAGACATTTTCAATTCACATTCAAATATATTTAAAAAAATATATATATTTCGAGGAAGAAATATGACAGTAACAGCTGGTATATTCATTCCTGATGTCAGTCTCAATCTCAACTCTACCCTCCTTTATGCATCCATAACCAGGGAGGAAAACTGCTCCTCCTATTCCAACAAGTGCTAAACCCCTTACTGTGAAAGCAATAAGCAGCTTCAATTACCTGATGTCTTTTCACAATGTCCTTCAGCTTGCTCTGCAGTTTTGAGTCTATATCTGGATGAAGGTATATATTTGGTCGGGATAGACAGTTGTTCTGATGGGTTAAATAGAAAAACTTAAAAATAATGATTATTTTTATTCATTTGAAGTACAAACTATAAAGGAATTCATTGTCTTATTCCACAAATAATGGTGTAAACAAATGAACCCACCATACAAGGAGAGAAGCCATCCATACCTGGACAAGGGACTTTTCTATGTTCATAAACATTTCTACGTTGCGATCCATGCGTGAAGGGTTCTGAAAGTCAAACCGTCGCCTAAAGGGAACATGATGAAATTAGAGATTTAAGGGACGGTTATATGTTCTATAAATTAATTCTGTTACTTCTGCCCATCACAGATGGTAGCCCAGTTACCACGTTCTAAGATGAGAGAAATCCCTTACCATCCTTGGTCACTCTTAAACTTGTAAGCAGCAGCGAGTATATGGCACAGAGCTCCTCCCACTTTAAAGTCCAGGAAGCATTTCATCTACACAGAAAAAAAAACTCAGCATCATATATGTTATACATGTTATAAAGGTAGACAACAGAAAGTAACTGCTAAATGGAAAACTTCCATGCAGGGAAGGTCGCTGCCCTTCCTTCCTTATAAATAAATGAATGAAAAGTGTGTAATACCGTATATACTTGTGTATAAGCCGAGTTTTTCAGCACAAAAAATGTGCTGAAAAACCTTGCCTCGGCTTATACACGAGTCAAGTAAAAAATAAAAAAACTTAATACTCACCCTCCGGTGTCCGGATCATTGGCGCAGGTCCCCATCTACAGCGCGAGGCTCCCGATCCTCGGCGCGGTACCAGGCGGCAGCGGCTCCTCTTTTCTCTTCTTTCTTCTGTAGCCGGCAGATCGCGTCCATGCGATCTGCCGGCGCACAATAAGATGCAGCGGTGTTGCGGCTGATGACGTTATCAGCCGTGACACCGCGGCATCCTAGTGTGCGCATGCCAGCAGATCGCATGGACGCGATCTGCTGCCTACAGAAGAGAGAAGAGGAGCCGCCGCCCGGTACCGCGCCGAGGATCGGGAGCCTCACGCTGAAGATCGGCACCCGGACATTGGAGGGTGAGTATTAAGTTTTTTTATTTTTTATACGCTTGGCAGGGGGCAGGCTGTATACCTCATGGGGGATGGCTGTATACCTCATGGGGGAGGGCTGTATACCTCATGGGGGAGGGCCGTATACCTCATGGGGAAGGGCCGTATAACTCATGGGGGCTGGCTAGCTGTATACTACACCCTCGGCTTATACTCAAGTCAATAGGGTTTTCCCAGTTTTTGGTGGTAAAATTAGGGGTCTCGGCGTATACTCGGGTCGGCTTATACTCGAGTATATACGGTAATTTGAAAGGAAATTTACCATAAAACCAAGCATGTTTAACCAGGAACACATACTCATAGATCCAGGCACTGTAACTGTGGTAATCTTCTAATATTTTTATATAATATCTGTTAACCATGGCCTCGTTCCTTCTAAATTCAACGTATAAAATTATGCTAGTGAGCATGAAGGGCTTTGAAATCAGGCCCCTCCGTGCTGCAGATTCACAGGCTGTTACACCATGCAGGAGCACTTCCCCCTGTCACTGTGTGCTGAAGTTTCCTCTGCTGCAGGTGAGCTTACATCAGCAGAGGGAGGGGGGAAGTGCTGATGGAACAGAGGGTTGGGGGGACTGTGTAACAGCCTGTCAAACTTCAGCACATAGGAGCCCCTCATGATTAAAAGTTACCACACTCACGGTGTCCCTGGATTATCATGCTTGGTTTAGATGCCAGATTTCCTTTAAGGCTCCTTGATCACAAACATTATTTTTGTCCATGTGCTACCTGTTCCTTTATAGGCTAGCACACAGACAAATCCATTTCTACGGGCTCATGTACATGGCCATGGTCTCCACAATTCCATGTGTGAGCCAAACTGCAGAGAATATGCTATTCCTGTCCGTATTTGTGGTTCGGGCAGTCTTCATTGCCATTGTTTGAGCAGAACTCACACACTGGTGACACACGGCCCCTAAAAATGGACCACAGACATGTTGTCAGTGGCCTGAGACTGAAGGAGTTTATATGCTGAGTAGAATCACCAAAGTGATTTATAGTTTCAGTGTAGTGGAAGGGAAGTGACAAATCGCATCTATATTTTGCTTTAAAAAAAGCTTATACTTCTCAACAGGATTTTGGTTTTCTATGTGTTACTTAATAAAACAGAAGTCTAAACAGCCAACATTACAGAAAAACTAGAATTACCGGTAATTTAGTAAGTGGAGCATTGCTGACGTGTTTCCCAAACACTTCTTCTTGGAACTGCAGGAGCTGGACCACAAGGCTGGACAGAGACTTATTGGTGGGAGGTTCTGCCTGAATGTACTGCAAGGAGAAGACACAACTGGTTAATAGAAAAACCTCTATATGCAGATCTATTTAAGCAGTCGATAGCTTTAAAGTGAACCTGTCAGCAGGAATGTGATTTTTAGATGGTGACAGGCTCCACTAGTTTATGCTATGCAGAGTTCAAAAATGCCTTTGTCAGTAGTTTATAGAAGTTTACCATATAGTTGAGTATAAGCCTAGTTTATCAGCACAAGAAAAATGTGCTGAAAACCCAAACTCTGCTTATACTCGAGTAAAAAAAAATATAGGTTTTACCAGGTTTTTGTGGTAAAATTAGGGGCCTCGGCTTATACTCAAGTATATATGGTAATTCTCACAGGCTGCAGCTGCCCCTCCTCCAGGACTCACCAAGTGCTGCTGGCAGGGAGCCAGGTAATGTAAAATAACCTACTAAAATTATTCAGAATGCTGAAAAAGGCAACTTTAGGACATCTTTAAAGGCACTTCAAAGGACATCTACCAAACAGAATCAAGGATTGTAAACCAAGCACACTGACATACTGCTGTGTTCCCCCTCTGGGGGGATCTGTTTCTTTTAGCTTCTTATGCACTGGTTTTTAGAAAAATGATTTTTAAAATTATGCAAATGAGTCCGAGAGGCTAATTTGCATAATTCTAAAGCCTTTCTTTTCTTAAAAACCAAGACATTCCTTTAGAGGCGGGGGCTCGGCTGTGGACATTCCTTTAAAGGCGGGGGCTCGGCTGTGGACATTCCTTTAGAGGCGGGGGCTCGGCTGTGGACATTCCTTTAGAGGCGGGGGCTCGGCTGTGGACATTCCTTTAGAGGCGGGGGCTCGGCTGTGGACATTCCTTTAGAGGCGGGGGCTCGGCTGTGGACATTCCTTTAGAGGCGGGGCCTCGGCTGTGGACATTCCTTTAGAGGCGGGGCCTCGGCTGTGGACATTCCTTTAGAGGCGGGGGCTCGGCTGTGGACATTCCTTTAAAGGCGGGGGCTTGGCTGTGGACAGCTGGGCATCTTATGACAGAAATGGTCCTCACATTCATCATTACTTCGAGCAAGCCTTAGTCACCGCTGACCACAATTTCCATCTCTTTAGAACATAACAGCTGAAGGGTTTTATATTTACAAGCACATAGCTCAGTGTTATAGTGGAGCTCAGCTGTGTCATATCCAGCAGCCCTGATATTTCGGGTATATAACCCCTAGCACAGTGTTATAGTGGAGCTCAGCAGTGTCATACCCAGCAGCCCTAATATCTCGGGTATATAACCCCTAGCACAGTGTTATAGTAGAGCTCGGCTGTGTCATACCCAGCAGCCCTGATATTTCGGGTATATAATCCCCTAGCGCAGTGTTATAGTGGAGCTCAGCTGTGTCATACCCAGCAGCCCTGATATTTCGGGTATATAATCCCCTAGCGCAGTATTATAGTGGAGCTCAGCTGTGTCATATCCAGCAGCCCTGATATTTTGGGTATATAATGCCCTAGCGCAGTATTATAGTGGAGCTCAGCTGTGTCATATCCAGCAGCCCTGATATTTTGGGTATATAACCCTCTAGCGCAGTGTTATAGTGGAGCTCAGCTGTGTCATATCCAGCAGCCCTGATATTTCGGGTATATAATCCTCTAGCAGAGTGTTATAGTAGAGCTCAGCTGTGTCATATCCAGCAGCCCTGATATTTCGGGTATATAATCCTCTAGCACAGTGTTATAGTGGAGCTCAGCTGTGTCATATCCAGCAGCCCTGATATTTCGGGTATATAACCCCTAGCGCAGTGTTATAGTGGAGCTCAGCTGTGTCATATCCAGCAGCCCTGATATTTCGGGTATATAATCCTCTAGCACAGTGTTATAGTGGAGCTCAGCTGTGTCATATCCAGCAGCCCTGATATTTCGGGTATATAATCCTCTAGCACAGTGTTATAGTGGAGCTCAGCTGTGTCATACCCAGCAGCCCTGATATTTCGGGTATATAACCCCTAGCGCAGTGTTATAGTGGAGCTCAGCTGTGTCATACCCAGCAGCCCTGATATTTCGGGTATATAATCCCCTAGCGCAGTGTTATAGTGGAGCTCAGCTGTGTCATATCCAGCAGCCCTGATATTTCGGGTATATAATCCTCTAGCACAGTGTTATAGTGGAGCTCAGCTGTGTCATACCCAGCAGCCCTGATATTTCAGGTATATAATCCTCTAGCACAGTGTTATAGTGGAGCTCAGCAGTGTCATACCCAGCAGCCCTAATATCTCGGGTATATAACCCCTAGCACAGTGTTATAGTAGAGCTCGGCTGTGTCATATCCAGCAGCCCTGATATTTCGGGTATATGATCCTCTAGCTCAGTGTTATAGTGGAGCTCAGCTGTGTCATACCCAGCAGCCCTGATATTTCGGGTATATAATCCCCTAGCGCAGTGTTATAGTGGAGCTCAGCTGTGTCATACCCAGCAGCCCTGATATTTCGGGTATATAATCCTCTAGCACAGTGTTATAGTGGAGCTCAGCAGTGTCATACCCAGCAGCCCTAATATCTCGGGTATATAACCCCTAGCACAGTGTTATAGTAGAGCTCGGCTGTGTCATATCCAGCAGCCCTGATATTTCTGGTATATGATCCTCTAGCTCAGTGTTATAGTGGAGCTCAGCTGTGTCATACCCAGCAGCCCTGATATTTCGGGTATATAATCCCCTAGCGCAGTGTTATAGTGGAGCTCAGCTGTGTCATACCCAGCAGCCCTGATATTTCGGGTATATAATCCCCTAGCGCAGTATTATAGTGGAGCTCAGCTGTGTCATATCCAGCAGCCCTGATATTTTGGGTATATAATGCCCTAGCGCAGTATTATAGTGGAGCTCAGCTGTGTCATATCCAGCAGCCCTGATATTTTGGGTATATAACCCTCTAGCGCAGTGTTATAGTGGAGCTCAGCTGTGTCATATCCAGCAGCCCTGATATTTCGGGTATATAATCCTCTAGCAGAGTGTTATAGTAGAGCTCAGCTGTGTCATATCCAGCAGCCCTGATATTTCGGGTATATAATCCTCTAGCACAGTGTTATAGTGGAGCTCAGCTGTGTCATATCCAGCAGCCCTGATATTTCGGGTATATAATCCTCTAGCACAGTGTTATAGTGGAGCTCAGCTGTGTCATATCCAGCAGCCCTGATATTTCGGGTATATAACCCCTAGCGCAGTGTTATAGTGGAGCTCAGCTGTGTCATATCCAGCAGCCCTGATATTTCGGGTATATAATCCTCTAGCACAGTGTTATAGTGGAGCTCAGCTGTGTCATATCCAGCAGCCCTGATATTTCGGGTATATAATCCTCTAGCACAGTGTTATAGTGGAGCTCAGCTGTGTCATACCCAGCAGCCCTGATATTTCGGGTATATAACCCCTAGCGCAGTGTTATAGTGGAGCTCAGCTGTGTCATACCCAGCAGCCCTGATATTTCGGGTATATAATCCCCTAGCGCAGTGTTATAGTGGAGCTCAGCTGTGTCATATCCAGCAGCCCTGATATTTCGGGTATATAATCCTCTAGCACAGTGTTATAGTGGAGCTCAGCTGTGTCATACCCAGCAGCCCTGATATTTCAGGTATATAATCCTCTAGCACAGTGTTATAGTGGAGCTCAGCAGTGTCATACCCAGCAGCCCTAATATCTCGGGTATATAACCCCTAGCACAGTGTTATAGTGGAGCTCAGCTGTGTCATATCCAGCAGCCCTGATATTTCGGGTATATAACCCCTAGCACAGTGTTATAGTAGAGCTCGGCTGTGTCATATCCAGCAGCCCTGATATTTCGGGTATATGATCCTCTAGCTCAGTGTTATAGTGGAGCTCAGCTGTGTCATACCCAGCAGCCCTGATATTTCGGGTATATAATCCCCTAGCGCAGTGTTATAGTGGAGCTCAGCTGTGTCATACCCAGCAGCCCTGATATTTCGGGTATATAATCCCCTAGCGCAGTGTTATAGTGGAGCTCAGCTGTGTCATATCCAGCAGCCCTGATATTTTGGGTATATAATGCCCTAGCGCAGTATTATAGTGGAGCTCAGCTGTGTCATATCCAGCAGCCCTGATATTTTGGGTATATAACCCTCTAGCGCAGTGTTATAGTGGAGCTCAGCTGTGTCATACCCAGCAGCCCTGATATTTCGGGTATATAATCCCCTAGCGCAGTGTTATAGTGGAGCTCAGCTGTGTCATATCCAGCAGCCCTGATATTTCGGGTATATAATCCTCTAGCAGAGTGTTATAGTAGAGCTCAGCTGTGTCATATCCAGCAGCCCTGATATTTCGGGTATATAATCCTCTAGCAGAGTGTTATAGTGGAGCTCAGCTGTGTCATATCCAGCAGCCCTGATATTTCGGGTATATAATCCTCTAGCACAGTGTTATAGTGGAGCTCAGCTGTGTCATATCCAGCAGCCCTGATATTTCGGGTATATAATCCTCTAGCACAGTGTTATAGTGGAGCTCAGCTGTGTCATACCCAGCAGCCCTGATATTTCGGGTATATAACCCCTAGCGCAGTGTTATAGTGGAGCTCAGCTGTGTCATACCCAGCAGCCCTGATATTTCGGGTATATAATCCTCTAGCACAGTGTTATAGTGGAGCTCAGCTGTGTCATATCCAGCAGCCCTGATATTTCGGGTATATAATCCCCTCGCACAGTGTTATAGTGGAGCTCAGCTGTGTCATACCCAGCAGCCCTGATGCTGTCACTTGTCTGACTCTAGTCTAGGTCAAAGGTAACTGCAGATCACAGGCTCCACGTGCTGCCTGCATGTAAACACTGCGATCCTGCTGCTCCTCAGCCTCACATGTTCCCTGGTCCCATCTGGTAACACAGCCCATGTGGCCGGGCGTCAGGGTCACACATGGGGTCATTGTGGGGAAGTAAGGACACTGGTCACATGATGCGCCTATGGCTGGACATGACAGCTGGGTATGAATGAGCATCTGGCAGGTTGTATGAGGTGACAGGTCAGGCTGGAGGTGACACATTCCAGAACAATCTATAGGGGGGCGCAGAGGTGGGCGCCTCCCGGGTGTAGGGACCCGACATCTGGCCCCATGTAGGCCTTACACACCCTGCCAGTCCCCGGCCCCGTCATCCCTCTATGCCTGACACCCATAGCAGCCGCCCCTATAAGCTATAGGAGGTGACAGGTCGGTGGCAGCCCCCCAATGTCTCCTAGCGCCCCCCACCCCTGTGCCGGGCCCGACTCTTTGTTCTCCGTGAAGGGCTCCGGGTTATACATTGCACTTCTTCTGGACACTTATCATTTCCTTCCGGTACCTTCTTGTAGTTTTTCCCCAGCCATAACCGCACGTTGTCGAACTGAAAAATGGTGTCAGAGGACTCGTAATATTTCACGTTCGGGCCGCCGTCCTTCTTCCGCACCGCCATCTTCTGCCAGCCTGCCCGGCACTTCCAGCTACAGCGTAAAGGCGACCTCTAGCGGCTGCACATTGCATTGCAAGACAGAACTAGAAGCGCAGCAGTGCCACCTGCCGGCCACTATGTGAAACAATATAGCGATAAGGAGTGGGAGAGGAGAGAGGCCGCTTGTGATTGTCCCTCAGGATAAAGCTAAGAGGACACCTAGCGGCCGCGGCTGGGGGCCTATACTGGCATTACTATTGCGTGTGCTGTAAATGAGGGTATACTTTGCGAACGACTATTTGTAGCATAACATTCATGAAAGCGGCGGTAGCCCAATAATAAAGGACCGCACGTAAGGTTCGAACTTTCATTCGGGGCTGGAGTCAGCTGGAGACCAAAACGGAACGAGTTAATCAGCGCACAGGTTTCCACCAATGAGCGGAAGGCAGGGAAGGAGGCGCTTCGTACAGTGTCAGGGAGCTGCGCGGGGCCGTTGGCTGACAGTCACGGTGGCCGAGTGGTTAAGGCGTTGGACTCGAAATCCAATGGGGTTTCCCCGCACAGGTTCGAATCCTGTTCGTGACGAGTTACATTTTTTTTCTCTTTTGTTCGGCATTTTATACAATGAGCTTCTACAAAGAGAAGTGAGTTCTGTTCTAGCTGTAAGGCTCTGTACATGCAGAGGATTAATGTGCTGTATGGAGAGCCACAGTGAGCTTATCATATAACCCATTCATTGCCACACATTTCTCTTCCAGGTCGGACAGAGCAATTTTCACATATTTAGAATGAAACCAAAATGACCTCCTAATCATTCACACTTCAGGAGGCATCATTTAACCTTTTCCACATTTTGGTGCGGTTGTGGAATCCCTGCTAAATACATTAAATGAAGCTCGCCTCCCGAGGAACGTGGCTCACATAACAAACAAAATCCCTAAATTTGGGATTGTCCACTGCACGTCTGTTAACCCCTTATATCCGCACCTACTTTCCATGTTGATAACCAGGTTTGTTTGTTTTTTAAATTTCATCTGTACTTTCTACAACATAACTTTTTTATTATTTTTATGAATACTATTTTAGTTTTTCATCCTGAGTTGAAACAGGTTTGGAGGTACAAAATGTGTGTGATATTAAGGTTTTTGTTTTGTTTTAAAGGGGGGGGGGGTTGTGTTGTTGGGGTTTTTTTCTTTATTTTTACTTTGTTTATAACTTAAAGTTTTATGTTAAAAAAAATAAAATTATTTCTTATCACTTTGTCCCACAAGAAGTTCTTAAAGAACTTAGTTCTGTTATTGCTGTACCGCTGTCTAAAATCTTCAGGGATTCCGTAATGTCTGGTGTGGTGCCAAGTGACTGGCGCAAGGCAAATGTGGTGCCAATATATAAAAAGGGCTCTAGAACTTCGCCAGGCAATTACAGGCCTGTAAGCTTAACTTCCATTGTGGGGAAATATTGGAAGGGTTAGTAAAAGACTATATACTGGAGCATGTGACATCAAATAGTATAATAAGTGACAGCCAGCATGGGTTTACTAAGAATAGAAGTTGTCAGACTAACCTGATCTGCTTCTATGAAGAGGTGAGCAGGTGCCTGGATGGAGGAGCAGCTGTGGATATTGTGTTCTTGGACTTTGCAAAGGCATTTGACACTGTCCCTCATAGACGCCTGATGGGTAAAATTAGGGCTACTGGTTTGGCAGAAATAATTTGCAATTGGATTGAAAACTGGCTGAAGGATCGTATCCAGAGAGTTGTGGTCAATGATTCCTACTCGGAATGGTCACCAGTTATGAGTGGTATACCCAGGGTTCTGTGCTTGGCCCACTATATATATATATATATATATATATATATATATATATATATATATATATATATATATATATATATTATATAATATAGAGGTAGGAATTAATTGCACTGTGTCTATTTTTGCAGGTGACACCAAGCTGTGTAGTGTCATACAGTGGTTCAATGTGGATAATGAGGTTCAATGTGAATAAATGTAAGGTTATGCATCTGGGGAATAATAATCCACAGGCAACATGTGTCCTTGGAAGAGTAAATCTGGAAGAGTCCCTTGTTGAGAAGGACCTGGGGGTACTAGTAGATCATAAATTGAATAACAGCATGCAATGTCAATCAGCTGCCTCTAAAGCCAGTAGGATCTTGCCATGTATCAAAAGTGGTATGGACGCTCGTGATAGGGATGTAATATTACCACTATACAAGGCATTGGTTCGGCCTCACCAGGAATATGCTGTCCAGTTCTGGGCACCGGTCCAAAAAAAGGATGCCCTGGAACTGGAGAGGGTTCAACGTAGAGCCACAAAAATAATAAGGGGATGGAGGGTCTTAGTTATGAGGAAAGATTAAAACAACTAGTTTTTATTGGGTCTGGAAAAGAGACGACTACGAGGGGACATGAGTAATTTATATAAATATATGAAGGGTCCATACAAAAAATATGGTGTTAAGTTGTTTCATATTAAATCAAATCAAAAGACGAGGGGGCACTGTCTCTGCCTGGAGAAAACAAGTTTTAATCAGGACAGGGTTTTTTTACTATGAGAACTGTGAATCTGTGGAACAGCCTGCCTCAGGCGCTGGTCACAGCAGGGACAGCAGAGCGCTTCAAGAAGGGTCTAGATGCCTTTTTTACACCTAAATAACATTGATGGTTATCTTACACTCACCGGCCACTTTATTAGGTACACCTATCCAACTGCTTGTTAACACTTAAGTTCTAATCAGCCATTCACATGGCGGCAACTCAGTGCATTTAGGCATGTAGACATGGTCAAGACAATCTCCTGCAGTTCAAACCGAGCATCAGTATGGGGAAGAAAGGTGATTTGAGTGCCTTTGAACGTGGCATGGTTGTTGGTGCCAGAAGGGCTGGTCTGAGTATTTCAGAAACTGCTGATCTACTGGGATTTTCACGCACAACCATCTCTAGGGTTTACAGAGAATGGTCCGAAAAAGAAAAACCATCCAGTGAGCGGTAGTTCTGTGGGCGGAAATGCCTTGTTGATGCCAGAGGTCAGAGGAGAATGGGCAGACTGGTTTGAGCTGATAGAAAGGCAACAGTGACTCAAATCACCACCCGTTACAACCAAGGTAGGTAGAAGAGCATCTCTGAACGCACAGTACGTCGAACTACAGCAGTAGAAGACCACCCCGGGTGCCACTCCTTTCAGCTAAGAACAGGAAACTGAGGCTACAATTTGCACAAGCTCATCGAAATTGGACAGTAGAAGATTGGAAAAACATTGCCTGGTCTGATGAGTCTCGATTTCTGCTGCAACATTTGGATGGTAGGGTCAGAATTTGGCGTCAACAACATGAAAGCATGGATCCATCCTGCCTTGTATCAACGGTTCAGGCTGGTGGTGGAGGTGTCATGGTGTGGGGAATATTTTCTTGGCACTCTTTGGGCCCCTTGGTACCAATTGAGCATCGTTGCAACGCCACAGCCTACCTGAGTATTGTTGCTGACCGTGTCCATCCCTTTATGACCACAATGTACCCAACATCTGATGGTTACTTTCAGCAGGATAATGCGCCATGTCATAAAGCTGGAATCATTGCAGACTGGTTTCTTGAACAGGACAATGAGTTCACTGTACTCAAATGGCCTCCACAGTCACCAGATCTCAATCCAATAGAGCATCTTTGGGATGTGGTGGAACGGGAGATTCGCATCATGGATATGCAGCCGACAAATCTGCGGCAACTGTGTGATGCCATCATGTCAATATGGACCAAAATCTCTGAGGAATGCTTCCAGCACCTTGTTGAATCTATGCCACGAAGAATTGAGGCTGTTCTGAAGGCAAAAGGGGGTCCAACCCGTTACTAGCATGGTGTACCTAATAAAGTGGCCGGTGAGTGTATATAGAATTGTTTCCCCTAAATCCCTTCCTCATCCAATCCACTCCTTGGTTGAACTTGATGGACATGTGTCTTTTTTCAACCGTATAAACTATGGTACTATGATACTATTTATTTTACTATTTTTTAGACCCTCTAGGTTGCATTAACCTTATATGGTCTGATCTTTACTGCTGTATTGCAATATATGGCTTTTTTTCCCAGAATTCATTACAATGAACCACTGGCTCTTTGTAATGAAACTGCAGAAACCAGGCAGCCTCGGGGCTGTCATGGCAACCGGTCACCCCTCCACAATGACGTGCCCATGCACCACCATCTTTTAAATGGCGCCGGCGGCATCGGTGGGGTTAATAGCAACGATCGGTGCTAGCATCAACCATAGGTATTAGCAGTGGGTGTTTGCAGCAATATGCAGCAAACCCCATCTCTGTATGAGCCCTCTTCATACAGCCCCCGCACTTCTGCACCGTACATATACAGTGCAGAGCATAAAGGAGTTTAATGTAGAACCATTTGGTTTATGTTTTGTATCTGCATTCATATTGTATTCCGCATAGATGTGTTAATAATATGACAATTATAAAAAAAGATATAATAAAATGGAAGCAAAAATAATCAAACCATGATTTATTCATTATGAGTGGAACTCACCTTTGCATTATGGCTGTCTTAAGAATAATTTTTGGCATAAAGCATTCTAGTGCACATGCAATGATAAAAAATCCTTGAGAATTCTACAGCAGACAGGATAGAAGGGTCTGATAGATTGGTGCTTCATGCACTGGCGGAGGGAGTATTACAACTGGTGCTCTATGCGCCCTTTTATGTCAGTCCCTCTTATTGGCTCATACACATGGTCATGGTTTCCACAGCCCCTTGTATGACCCCCACTGCTGAGCTGAGTAGGTCCTATTCCTGTCTGTGTTTCCATTGTCACCAGTGCAGGAGAGGACCCCACATGGTGCTGATCCACAGTCTACAGACAATAGACCACAGGTTTGTGTGCAGGAAGCCTCAGAGACCTTTTACATTTGATTTGTATAACCTTATGGTTTGTCCTTTTTTAAATGTATTCTACTTGAAATGTTATAGCAGTGCTTCCCCATCTCTACTGAAGTAAAGCAGGTCCACATCATGATGCTGCCGCTTCCATGCGTCATGGGTAAGGATGGTATCTTCAGGTTCCTGTGCAGTGTTGGCTTTCATCTACACATACCATTTGGAAATCAGGCTAAAAAATGTGGTTTTGGGGTAACAAGAACAACTTTTTCCATATGCTTGGTGCATCTCCTGCATAACTTTTGCAAACAGAAATTGTTATGTCTTGCTTACCACACTTCCATAAAGGCCAGATTTTTGGAGTATACAATTTAGACAGCTTGCACACGGCCAGTGCAGTGACATCATCACAGGTACTTTAGCCTTCCGAGAATAGCAAACTACACCATGTATAAGATTACATGAAGTCACAGATCCACCATGGAGGATGGAGAGGAGTAGAAGTCCATGCAGGCAGCTGTGACTTCATGTGGTCAGATACATGCATGGGGTACAGTTTGTTATTATTAAGAGGCTAAAGTACCTAGGATGTAGTCACTTTGGTCACCTGACATGAACGGTCACCAGTAAGGAGGCATAAGGCATGGGGAGTATTAGATGGGAGGGACCGGATGACGAGGACACGCTTTAACCCGGTTGTAGCACATGACCACATGGAGGAGGGGAAGTGAGCTCTCCTACCCCCTTCCCTCTACATAGGAAGCTGAGAGACAGTACCACAAATTTGTCAAAAGATAGGGTGTGCTCCATCTTTTGTCCAGCTTGTACACACTGCGGTTGAATATGCAGCCAACAGGCACTTTCTCTCCCCTATTCACTCAGTTACCTCCCATGTTCTCACCCCTCCTCCCTTCGTGAGCCCCCCTCATTTTCTCCCCCCTTCCGCCTATGTTGGCCCCTTCATGCAGGGGGTAAGTGAGAAAAGTTTTTTTTTTGTTTGTTTTTTTTTAATACCACCAACACCAGGAAGAGAAGATGGGTCACAGTACGAAGAGGATGGGGGTCAGCAGGCCTCCTCCTCACTCAGTGAGCCCCTCATATTCTTCTCCTCCTCTTCACTCAGTGAGCCCCTCATGTTCTCCTCCTCCTAACCAAATGTATCAAAACATATAAAAGAATGCAGTGAAGCTACTGCGCATGCCCGGCAGCAGTCCTGTTTCACAGGGCGTATGTGAACTGCACATGCCTAACTTTGCACGTTCACACTTTCCTAGTCTGTACGTAGGACGGGGAGCCTTTTTCCATGTGCTTGCACAGCCACTGCGGCTGACGCATCTAACGTCAACGCAGAGCCATTCCTAGGGGGCAGGTAAGCCCTGTTTACAGTGCAAAAAACAATGCATTGAAGATTTGTTTTGTGTTTTTTGTGTTAGGGATTGAATAAACTGTACTAAGTGAGGTGGGAATGCCCTTATGTTTTAAAAATGTAATATAGAAAATTACAGTGCACTTAAAAATATAAAATCAGATAAAAAAAAGATTATAAAACAATATACATACCATAGATGAAAAAACAATTATAAAAATAACAAGGATGAAAACAAATAGCCTTAACGATTAAAAGTAGCAGATATTCGTGCTGTGAAACCCAGCTAAGAATTCTTTTGGGTCTCCTAAGGAGAAGATATTCCCAAAACAAGGACTGGAGTTTCTTCAATCAATAAATCATATGTCAGAACTCACAAATTGTTCTGATGGGATAAAGTTTCAGGCTTCTTGCCGGAAAACCACACCCAGAGCTTCCTGTGATTGACAGCTCCAATTCTGATCTTGGGAAAGCTAAGTGTGTCTTAAACCGCAGCTGCAGACAAAACGAGTTTAGAGTGATGGCCGGCTGAGCCAGTCAGTGCTGGAGGTAGTTTCCATTACTGCCTTATATTCTGCCCAGCCCTTCATCTGGTGCTGGTTATTCAGTCTGTGTATCTAGTGCTCTTGCCATTGCGTTTCTTGCTATTCTGTGTATTGACTTCTGCTTTGCCTATTGACCAGTCTATTGCTATACGATTCTGTACCTTTGACGCCATCTGGGATTTGACCCGGTTTGTTTTACTCCGCTTATCTGTCTGTATCTGTAGTTTGTCCCTCAGTATCATTTATCTCCTAGTGTAACCCCACCTTGCTGTCTGTCTTGTGATGGGTTAAGTGTTTGAATGTGAACACTGGCCTATATCTGTATTCCAGTTACCTGTCCGCTCCACCATGCAGCGGCTACCAGACGAAGTAAGTTTTCCGGTCATCGTGTAGGGTAACTCAGAGACCCTTAATTAGGCTCCAGATGGCGGGTACTTACATCATGGCCACATTTCATACTTTTACATGTTCTTTCACCTTCTCACTCAGAGAGGCCCCCAGTCATGTTTTGTAGTGGGGCTACAGGACCTGATGTAATTTCAGGGAAAAGCAGTGTGCTAATGATCACTTTTCATTGCGTTTGGGCAGCACTGCCCCAAGTTGCTCCCATAGTCATGCAGCACGGGCGTTGCCATGAGTGGTGCGCTAAGCACTCATTCTGGCTAACGGCCACAAATAAAAAGGAGCATGGTCCAAGGCACAAACCTTGCCCCAAAGCCCATCTGTCGCATAACCGCCCATAAATAGTCCCAGCCCATGCTGTCAAAAGCCTTGGCAGTGTCGAATGAGACAAATCGAAAAATAGAGTGAGCCCACAAAAACATTCAGATACAGGTCCCTGATGTTAACTGCAGTGGATCTGTCTGGCATAAAAAGTTGGACTGATCCTTGTGAATCAGAGTGGATATTACAGGTAGAAGTTTTGCTAGTATTTTTGCCAGAAGGTTAACATCTACAGGCAGTAACGAAATAAAACGATGTGCACTCGGGTCCATGGGGTCCTTACCCAACTACAAAATCACAACGATTATGGCCTTCCTCATAGATCTAGGTAAAAAAAAACAAAAAAAAAAACTGTATCCAATTCTTCCTGAAACACCTTCAATAATGGAGGAAGTAACAAATCCTTATGCAGTTTATATAAATTAGTGGGAAGGTCATTACATTGTTGGTAAGCTACGTCAACGCGTCCTCTAGTTCATCCATAGTGATCTGTCTCTCAAGTTTCTCATCCAAAGTAAACCTGGTCGATATGTATTCTGCTAACGTATCCCCATGAATAGTCGTCTGGGACTGGGGGGAAGCCTTTTAATAATTATAGAAAAATCTCTTCGTCTTTGGTAAGCACAGTCCCATCAGCGGCTGCAACAGAAATATAGGAGGATTCAGCCGCAGTATAATCCTGAGCCAACAATCTGGTTCCTCCTTCTATTTTAAAGCACTTATGCGCCATTCGTATCTTCATGTAGGTAGCACAATGACATCATGTGCTGCTTACGTCTGTTCATAGTACTGTATGTGCTGCTGTGATAATCAATTGTACAGCTGCAATTATTTGTTGCAACTTCTTTAGTTCCCATGTGTCCATATCGAATACTATACAAAATGGTCACAGCGAAAAAATAAAAGGGGGCTGGTGTGAATAATACTAGTACTGCCCTGATACAACAAAGGACCAAGATGTTAAGAGTCTTGTTCCTGGTGCAAAATATGGTGTCAGGGGTGCTCCTGCGACCCATATCATGGGTAGCTGCCTCACCCGTGCCTTTATCCCCCCGCTGGCGTGGCACCCGCACTCCTTATCTGTCCTGGCTCCGCTTCCTCGCTTGTGCATGCAAGCTTCAGAAGATTTAGCACGCCGTTAATTGGCGCTGGCCATTTCCCAGAAGACCATTTAAACATGCCTCTCCCTGCCCCCTGCTGGATCTTTGTGCTATATGCCTTGGAGAAAACTTGCATTGTTGCCCTGTGCTTGTGTATTGTATCACTGCAGATTTTTCTCTAAGACTTTCTCTGCGGAGGAACCGGCTCCTATGCATGTCATCCCTCCTGAGCGACTGCTTGTGGCCGCTCCAGTGGACCTTCGGCAGCTACCTCCTGGCAAGACCTATGTCCGGCCAGCTTTACGGAAGAGGATTCTGTCTTGGGGAGCTGGGGTGCAGCGCTCAGTCACCCTCATTTCCGGTGTCTATTGGTGGCCAGATCTCGTCAAGGATGTACAGGATTTTGTGGGTTCCTGTGCCCGAAATAAGCCATCTCAGCTGAAGTCCACAGTGTAATGGCCAAGTGGAAAGAGTAAACCAGACTCTGGGCTGCTATCTCCGCCATTTTGTTTCAGCCTGTCAAAACGACTGGTCCACTCTTTTGCCATGGACAGAGGTTTCCTTTAACTCCTTGGGTTCTGCATCTGCCGGCTCAGACCCATTCTTCATCAATTATGGACTGCACCCACGGCCTCCTCTTCCTCTACCCGTGTCCTCGGATGTTCCTGCAGTTGAAGAGTTGGTACCGGATCTGAAGTCCATTTAGGAGCAGACTCACATTTCCTTGCTACAGTCTTCTGCTCGAACCAAGCTCCAGGCTGATAAGAAACACAGGCCTCCTCCTACCTTCTCTCCAGGTGACAAAGTCTGGTTGTCCTCAGGGTATGTCTGGCTAAAGAACCCTGGCTATAAACTTGGTCCTCATTTCCTTTGACCTTTCGAGGTGCTGAGGCGCATCAATCCAGAGGCCTACAAGCTGTTCCTTCCTCCCACCATGCAGATTCCATACTCTTTCCAGGTCTTGCTACTCAAGCCTGTTATTCTGAACCGCTTCTCCCGGTAAGTACCTCTTCCTGCTCCCGAAGCAGACGTCTTCAAGGTAAAGGAGATCCTAGATATGAAGACGGAGAAGAAGTGGTTCTTCTTGATGGACTGGAATGGGGTTTGGGCTGGAGGAGAGATCTTGGGAGCCCGAGGACAATATCCTGGTCCACGATCTCCTGCAGAGATTTCTCCAACCCAAGAAGAGGGGGTGGCCAAAGGGGGAGGTACTGTCACAGGAGCTCCCGCAACCCATATTGTGGATCGCGGCCTAACCCGTGCCTCCCCCTCCCCTCTGCACAGAGGCCACGCTCCTTACCTGTCCCGGCTCCTGTTTCCACTTCCTTGGCCGTAGGCACACGCGCCCTGGCTTCAGAAGGTTTAAAGGGCCAGCACGCCATTAATTGGCACTGGACATTTCCCATTATTGATGCCCTGTGTACGTGTATCAATTTCAAGCTCTGGTGAAGACTGGGTGCCAGTTAGGTCATCGTCCACGTTCGTCCAGGGGGTCCACTGCACCTGGAGCCTGACATATGGCCACCATACACTACTGTGCATGTAAAGTCATAATACAGAGAGCCATGCTGCGCTGTAGCAGACCTGGCAGGCTCCATGATATGACACCATGCTGCTCTGTAGCAGACCTGGCAGTCCTTTATGTCGTATAACCCTTCAGAGTACCCTGTATACCTACCTTTACCCCTCTTTCCCCCCAGGAAATCAATGAAGTTGTATTGTATTGTCCCCCCTTCCAAGTTTCCAGTGTGCCAATTGTTATGAGTGTTGGTCTGTGCTGGTTCAAATTATAGGAGCGTGCGAGGTCACGAGAATTGTTCATATCTCTACTGTTTGTCTTGATATCCCAAAAGGGATCCTTGGTAACTGAGAGACAGCCATAAGCATGTAGATTTACCTCCAGCTTACTACTAACCTCTCGAGGTCATGCTTATTGGTTGTTCCAGCTCCCCTTCGCCCTCTCCTTCGTTACCCCTTTCTAAGTTCCCGGGGAAAGTGGGGGATTTGTCGGCTCTGTGTCATATTCATTGTTATAAAATGCCTCTAATAATGATATAACTGTCTGATGAACCTATTATGGGTTCCTTACCCTGCCAGGCACCATGGATATGCTTCTCGTTGTTGGAGGTCCTGCGTGCCCTACCAGACGATGTTTTATCATATTGTTTTGTTCTCACCAATTAAACCATTTTGGAGAGGTGTTCCTCTGTATTATTTTTTTCTTTATTGACTTTTTTCTTGTTTTATCTATAAAACTGATTCAACATAATAATGATACAGAGTACATTCCCAAACAGGAATAAATACACACCAACAACTGCAGTTCATTTTTATAAAAAGTTTATTCATACCTGTGCCTGGAAAAATATGCACTTTCATTTTTAAAGTATATTTTAAATAGTATGTGAGATGCATGAGAACTGAGAACAAATTGCCTAGCTTTTTTTTCCCCTCCACAAATTAACCTCAATTGAAAATGCCACACTGCAATACACAAAGGGAAGTCAAAGCTGCACAAAGATAGCACAACTGATCACAGTTACACAACAGTGAATTCCAGTAGTAAAGTTGTAGGGAGTGTTCACATTTTTTTTTGGCCCAGGAAGCTGAAATTCAGGTAAAATGCTACTGGAGATTAAAAGACAGACACTGCATACAAGCGCACACTTCCATGTGTAATTTCTAGTTTACAAAGCCATGACATGAGCATGAAAGCAGGTGCTGAAGCACTTACCCACCAACTGTTATTCCAAACTTTTAACTGAATGCAAGGTTATGTGCTATAGTATAGATTGTATAAGTGATGCATGCCTTCAATTCTCAAGTAGCGAGTTATTAATGTATATACGATTTATACACTGAATGACTGCATAAAACAGACATCATACATACGCCACACAAAGTGGGGTGCTGAAATGGGTGGAGGGGGGCAGCAAGCTACTTTACCTTAGCCAATGCCATTTACATGCAGGACTAGAACAAGAAAAGGGAATTGTAGATTTCAACTCCAACTTTCAAATGCTTCTAGTCCAATACTCAACATTCAGTGACCCCCGAAATGTTTGTGGGATGCAAATCAATCCAAAACACTTCTTACTCTTGTACTTTGCAAGTCGGAACTGTAAGGAATAAGGTTAGACGGATGGGACCAAGATTCTCAGGTTTTGTACACCAAACTCATCTGCATTAGGACATGATGGTTCCCTTTAATAAGGAGGGAATAATCCATATTCTGTTGGAGGTCAAATGGGCGAAGATTTATCATAAACCGTTCTAGTAGCCCATGGAAACCAATTGGAGCTCTGCTGTAATTTTATGAACAGCAGTTGGGAAAATGAAAGCTGAGCTCTGATTGGTTACCATGAGCAACTAGAGCAGGTCTGCCCTGACACTTCTGATAAATCTATCCCAATATGCCCAAGTTAGTCTGCAAGTGCGGGAGAGATATACATTTAAAAAAAAAACAAAAAAAAAAAAACAAAAAAACACTTGATATGTAAGAGACAGTACAGATGCATGGATCCACTTCCCACTAAAATAAGTGGAGCGCATGTATGGTCTCTCCCTGCTGGCTGACAATTGGTGAGGATGAACAGAAACTCAAAATGATAGCAATGCCAGATCAGTCACATTGGTGACTCCATTGACTTATCAATGAGGTTTTAAGAGAGTTTCCATCATGGGGGTCCATCAGTAATAACCACTGTGCAGTTCCCAAATACAATTACAATATCTACCCAACTTTAGGTCTGATTGGTCTTTTACACAAAAAGTCAAGAACTGCATAGTAACAGCTTTTCAATGTACCGTCTGGATTGACTATTCTTCTGCTCAATTGCAATTAGCGAGTAACCTAATATACCCAATCTTTCTGACCCGATGTAACCTAATCTCCGAGTATTCTATACTAACCAGTCAGGTTATCCACCTCTACGGCATGTAACCACACAATCTCAGAAGGAATATGTCTATTTCCAGTAGTTAGTATGCAGGAATCATGACCAGCAAGTTTACTAAACCCGCGGAAGAGAAGAAAATTTGAGAGTTAAAGAAACCACTTCCAGGAACATAAGGAAAAAAATTTCCGCAGGGTATTTAATTTCTGTATGGAAATGAGGGATTATCTGCTCATGTAGCAGAGCTCTGCTGTGTGCTGTGGGCATTTCAAAGACATTTATCTTGGCACAAAATATACAAACTAGAGAAATCTGCCAAATGTAGTCACAATGGGAGAGAACAAAAATCTCATGGATGAATTATAATAAACAGTTCAACCTACAGCAAATATGGGATGGGGGAAAAAAAACAGGCAAAAAAAAAAAAAAACCTATATATTTTATGTATATTAAAAACAGACAAATGATACTCAGGACGTTAAACACATATACAACAATTTCACAAACATTCAGTACATACAAAGCTTTCAAAAGACCACAAAGTAGTAAATGAAGACGTCTGGTTTTGGAGCACAGGAGACAGATCTATTCTGCTTTACTTCAAGTTTGATTCCATTCAAAAATAGAAAGGAGCAAGAAAGCAGCCAATTTTACTTAAGTTTTTTATGTGACATTTATATTCCTTCACTAAAATGGTTCATAGGTCTGCATGTCTTCTTTTTAATAATTAAAGGGGTATTCCCAGAATATAAAATTATGCTTAATAAGCAAAATACGCCATTCTCAATGAGAACTCTCATTAAATTTTATGGAAAATGTCACAAATACATGGCCAATTCTTCATTTACTGCAGGCACAAGTATAACACAGGGTCCATCATATTTATCTGAAATCCAAGATGGAAATACCCTTTAAATAGTGAATTGATTGGCATAAATGGCTTAAAAACTGCATAGCAAATAGGTAAACAATATGGCTGCTCAACATATCTGTACTATATTTATGCATATAGACCCAAAAAACATCTAAAAGCGCTGAACAGATGTGGCTTACCTTTGGATGAAGACGGAAGCACGAAAGCTCAAATTCCCAACCCTATACTTTGTGTTAGTGGAAACCACTGCATATGACAAGTGCACACAAAACCAGAAAGAAACCACCAATATAACAGTAAAAGGAGGAAGTAACAATATCCTTAAAATTAAGAAAAGAAATATACAGAAGACACACACAAAAAAAAAAAAAAAAAAATAATAACAAACTAGTATGTGGGGGGTTTTTTGTGCTCCATTTTCCCTTGTTGTGGGGTAGGGAAGGTGATACCCAACACACACACAAACAACCTCACATTTTCACCAAAGCACCTAGAATTGCAAGCTGTATGTGCTTTAATGCACATCCATATCTACTGCTTTTTTTTTTTTTTTCACCCATTCGCTCAAGGAAAAGCTGCAGTGTCACATCTACGGATGGAAATGACAGGAGACAGAATGAGTGTCGGGATGTGAATGGAGCGGCTGCATTGTCTGCTGCATATTGCTGCTAATTTATTGTGACAACAACCAAGACAAACTGAACATCTGGAGCTAGTGCTATGTGACAGAGGGTTTAAAAAAATATCTACTTTTTCCTAGCCTACTTGCACAAAATTCTCCTGCTAAATTCAAGTCCATGGTGGTTTGACAAAAGTCGTAGCATATATCCCGTTACAGATACCAGTGATTTGAGAGAATGCCTCGGCAACTCTTTAACAATGCCCATAATTCCAAGACGATGCCTCTGCTCCTTCATAAAAGTCTTATTAGGGTTTCTTCTTAACCCTGCCACAAAGTTTACGTTTGCGCTGCTCCTTGTTGGCCAATTCCATTTCTTTCAGCAAATAACAAATCGGAAAAGAGAAATGAATATGGATGGTTTACAAGCTGGCAGCAGTGCATGGCGAGGGATATTATGAAGCGGATTACTTGCCCTTGGAGTGTCTTCCATACAAAAATGAACCATGGCAAGTCCTTACCCCACACTGAGCTAGTAGGCACCAGTGGCAAGAGTGGGGTCTGGAAACACGTTAAGCATTAGACCCTGCCTTTTAGGAGGATTATGGAGAAGCACAAGGAGTGTATTTATTCATCTGTGCAACTTAAATTTCTTCAACCCCATGAGCAAATATCATCACCAAACCTGGCTCTAAAACCATGTCCTCTCCCATGTGTTGGTTCTCGCAGGCCATCACCACCACTGCCTGCTTTCCTGGAATTCGTTTAGCCACATAGTTCTCATAATATCGCCGATTCATTTGCCTTGTCTCAAGAGTAGCCAGACCCTGTGGCCAGTTGCGTTCATGGGCATTCTCTATCAGCTCATTAACTATGGATGCCGGGCAGCCACTTTCCACCAATGAACGCTTGATGACTGCTTGTAGCACAGCATCCGGTGTAGAGATCATTCCTCCCCATCGTGTCACACGTGCTGGTTGTAAAGAGTTCACCCACCTAAATTTGAAAAAACAAAAAACAAATCTTAGTTTGGTTGAAAAAACAAAAAAAAAAAAAATTATATAGTACAATAACAATAAAAAAATTTAGTATTTTATTCTTTCAAAATAATAGACATGTAGCTTAATGAGGTATACCCACTGCACCTCCAGTACCGGTAGTATAACATAGATGGCTATATGAAGGTGTCGCTGTAGAACATGAGACCCTCTGACAAAGTGGCTCATTATTATAGCTTGTAATAAGATTTCCCAAATGATAAGTTCACATGCCTTAACCCCATAGCGCAATAAGACGTATCCTTACGTCTTGCTGCGCATGGGGGAGTATGAAGAGGGCTCACAGGCTGAGCCCTCTTCATACTCACCGGGCATTTGCTTCATAATGAAGCAAACGCCCGTCGCTAACACCCGCGATCGGTGCTTGCACCGATCGCGGGTGTTAACCCTTTGATTGGGCGCCTCCATCTTGGCTCCGATCGTCACTCCCCGTGACGTCACAGGGGAGCAGCGATCCGTTGTCATGACAGCCTCGGATCACACAAAGATCCGAGGCTGTCATGATCGAGGCCATCTATTACAATGTGCGATCTGCACATTGTAATAGATGGTATGCAAAATCCCCATATACTGCCATACTGTAGTTTGATTTAATACAACATTCAATGGCGAAAATATACATTTTCTACTACAAAATAAATATCAGGGGTTTGTCCATCAAAGAAAAGTTCTCAAATTTTAACCCACTTGTGAAGTTTACACAGTAAAGATCATTTTTAACCCCTTACTTTTCAATCTTACTCAATTTTAGTGTGCAAGCAGAAAAAGAGATGAGATCCATGAGATGGATATAAAACACAATGACACCTGCTAACACACACTGTTAGCTCTGCTATATGCATCCCTCTCGTATAAAGACCTTATCCATCTGTGGTATGTAGAGCTAGTCTCTGCACACTGCCGCTTGCCAACAGGAAGTGCCTGTGTCTTGTAATATAGGAAGGAGGGACTAGAGGCAGAGAGCACTTCAGTGTGCAGACAAGAGAAGCTTTTCATGAGAAGAATACAACCAGTCAGAAAATTTATGGTCGGTTCCAGGAACAACCAAAAGTTGTATACACCAGGACTGATAGAGACAGGTTGGAATTAGATCGATGAAATACTGCATTTTTGTGAAGAACCTGTGAAACAGCAGCACTGTGGGGCTCTGGTAACGCTCCCCAGAGACCTTCCCACTTATAGCATTTCAAAAGTTAATTTTAGAAGGATGGAGGCCATGGATAACAAATACAACATTAGCATACGCAACAGTGCGTTGATCTATGAGTAAGGTTCCTCGAGTTATCCATGCTTGATTTTTAGGGGAAATTTCCTTCAATTTCACTTTTCCACTTTTGTGGTTAGTCCTCATCCGTGTCCTGCTCAAATTATTTCCATTTGGTTTGTATCAAAAACCAAAATACAGGCAGTCCCCGGGTTACATACAAGATAGGTTTAGTAGGTTTGTTCTTGAATTTGAAAGCAAGTCAGAACTGTATACTTTATAATTTTAACTCTAGTCAAAATATTTTTTGGTCTCTGTAACAATTGGATTTTAAAAACGTTGAGTTGTCAGAAGAACTAGGATTAACAATAAAGCTTGATTGTAAGTAGGGGTCGTCTGCAAGTCAGGTGTTCTTAAGTAGGGGACTGCCGTGTACTAATGTAATTGTCCATTTCTCCTTTTATGATTTTTTTATCATACCATTGACTTTATTAATAGGCAATCATTATAACCTAGAAAAAGGCAGTCATGTAAATACACACAAAAAAAACAAAATATAAAGCTCTGAATACATTTTCTGTTATCCACAAGGGGGTACATTTAAAAAATATTTTAAATAAATTTGAGGCACTAAAACAAACAATCCAACTTACTCAAGAATTTCATTATATTCTATAGTCTCTTCCAAATTCTGTAGGTTTGGGTTGGCACTGCGAATTGCTCTCATGTAAGCCTTTAGGAGCTGAATGTCCCTTTTCTAAAATTGTAGACAAAAAAAAAAAGTTATATTTTTTAAAATGGAAGGGAAAAATTCACAAAACAAAATTGTAAAATGGGCTCAATGCTATGAAAACTTTCATGTGGCAAGTACTCATTTAACTCAATCACACCTAAAAAGTAGCAGAATCCGTAACACCAGTCTGATTAAACATGGTGACCAATCTGACAAGCGAAGCAGATAGTTTGGCAAAAAATTTAAAAATTCTTAATTATGGAGGTAGACTCCTGCATTCCCAAATCTTTGAAGTGGGACATGGCTGTGATCAAAACAGCACAACTCTGTAGACTCTGCAGCAGATTAGAGTGCTGCTGCAGGGCTTCTCCCATTCACATCAGGGAAGGAAGAGCTGCAGCTCCATCTCAGGCCACTGCACAGTATACATACTGTAGATGTGTTGGGGTCTTATACACGAGTTTGTGGCCCAAGGGACCTCCTAACACACGCTAAACCAAATCAGTATGAAAGTACACAAATAGAGCAAACCAGTTTTATGGACACTTATTCAGTGTGCAGAATTGGTAAAATATATGACAATTGGCATCTCTTGAAGCATCCAGGCAGCTTTTACAACATCCTGGAGGTCTTTACAGCTTGATAAACTCTGACCTGAAGAATGTTCTGTGCAGACTTCAAAAACCATTTGGTCATCTCTTCTCCACACCTACCCCCATCCCTGCATCAGGACTTGGAAACAAGTTTAAATATTCCTGGACACTCCCCCTCATTAACACTTTGATTAGAGTTGAAAACCTGAACCAAATATAAAAATGTATAAAACATTGTGAGATGCAGGTATTTAGGGTTCACTATGGGGTGGCCGGATAAGCTGGGGTGTCCCATATTTCTCCCACCTCCAGGGAATAAGGAATTTCTTTAATTTGTAAGTTTGTCATTTTTCTCCCTTTTGTTTTATTGTGTTGTGTTTCATTTTATTTTGGAATTCATCTTTTTTAACACCTTTTGTAATTAAAGATTTCACTTTAATTTTGGTCCCTGAATGCTCTGCAAACTCATAGCCTTATAAAGTGTGGTTAGCCATCTGACTGCTAGAGTGCTGAGCGTGCATGTCTAGTGGTGTAACAAGGTGACTGAGTGGTATACTTATTGGTCGCAGTATAAATACAATAAGTGCTGGCAGTGGATCTGGAGTGCTGGAACTGTATGAGGTGTGATTTATGCTCAATTTGTGTCCTGAGGGAAAGCAGTGCGCAAGTTTTAGTAGGTCAAATTAACCTGTACAATCGCACCCATGTCACGTGAGGAGGCAGCGGCGTCCTCGCCGTGAATGATCAAAAGCAATCTGAAATTCTTCCGATTTCATGGTTATGTGAAAGTAGCCTTAGGTTTCCTTTAAATCAGCAATATCATGGATGTTCTAGGACAGTGATGGCAAACCTTTTAGTGACAGAGTGCCCAAACTACAACCAGGACCCACTTAGTTATCGCAAAGTGCCAACACAGAAATTTCATTTGTGTTTTATACCCCTTGCTGTCACATCTTATATTCATAATCACACCCTGAGGAAACCAATAAAGCAAAAAATAAAAGAAATTTGGATGATCATTGCAGCTTCCCTACAGTATCCCCTAAACAAGAATTGTCAGGGCAGGAGCTACAAAGATCATCCAGATCTGTCCACACCTTCCCACTCCTCCAGTAGTCCCAGATAGCGCAGTCACTTTAAAATACCTCTGTGCACAGCAAGTCCTGGGCTGTCTGGGACTGCAGGAAGATACCTGGAGTCCTCTCTGGTGAGTGCCCACAGAAAGGGCTCCGAGTGCTACCTCTGGCACCAGTGCCATAGGTTCGCCACCACTGTTCTAGGAGATGATGACCTCTCCTACCTTTGGGTAATACAAAAAAAATCCCTGGAAAAATCCCTCCGACCACTGCATACAACTGATCCATATCAACAGACCCAAACTGTTATTTGTCTTTCTAATGAAGGGTCTAAACCAGTGGTTCTCAACCTTTCTAAGGCTGTGACCCCGCAATACAGTTCCTCATGTTGCGGTGACCCCAAACCATGCAACTCGCAGTAAAAAGTTAAAATTGCGGCTCCGATGGCTTTAGGCGACCCCCGGTTTTGGTCGTTCGACCAAAAGGTTGAGAACCGCTGGTCTAAACCTTTCTGCAAAAAAAGGATAATAAAAAATAACAGAACTAAAATCTTGGCCTTTTGCTGGTCTTCTCTGTTACAGAGATTAGGTGTGTCTCATATCTACTACACTACTTCTCAGCTTAGAAGATCTGTTTTTAGATCTTGCAGTGTCGTTTTAATCCCACGTTCCAGCATGCCCGGTCTAAATGTTATCAGTTTTTGATAGTTCTTCTCAAGACTGACAATGCAACAGGATTCAGATTGCGAATATTAGGGCAGCTGACGATTGCTGCGAGTTTGGAAAGACTTCTTAACCGAGCCATAATATTCTGATATTCATGACCTAAAGTCACCAGAAATGTAGCTTATATTGGACAAATAGCTTCCAGTGTTGGAGATTTTCTTGAGTAGATGATTTGTTGAAGAGCTGTGAGCACTATATTTATCTTTATGTGACTGAGAACAAGTATATAGCACACACAATTCTGTATTTTGTAAAAGTACAGAAGTCAAGGGGGAGGACCAAACCTGCTCAGATAGCTGGTGCTTGTTCTCAGCTGCTGCTTTTTCTAGCTCCCCTATGCGAGTCTGCTGCTGCTGAACTACAGACCGAAGATGTTTTATACAGTTATGATTTGGCAGTTCGTCTTTGGGCATTTCCAGGCTAAAAGACAAGAAATTAAAACAAAAATAATTATATTAAAAATGGTAACTAAAATTAACAGTGTATTACTTTTATGATGTATAATAGCATTATTGTAAAGATTGAAAAATGTATCGAACCCACAAACCTCTTGTTCCCCAGTCCAACTTTTTCCTCTGGCCCCATCCCGGGCAGCATGGAGACTTTAAGGCCCTTGCATTTGATGCAGGAAGCAGGTGATCAGTCACATACTTCAGACATCAATCCAGGTCCTACAGAAACAATCATGCCGGCTGCCTAGGCTCTGTTCTCTCGGGTGAAATGCCAGTGGCCAGGGAAGACTGGCAGTGCTGGGGTCTGGCAGACTATAAGAAGCAGGCACTTTTACTCAAGATTGAATCTTGCCAAGGAGGTGCATCTTCTATATGGTATAGACCATTTTTAATATTAGAACAAAAAACATTTGGATTTTAACTCCGTATTTGGAAAGATCCATACATTTGGATAGGAAAGAGACCACTAAAAGATAACTACTTGCAATGTAAACATAATATCTAAGCTATGTGGGCAATATGTGAAATGGTAGAACTGTAAAGTATAAAAACTTTTGCTCAACTCCACCAAGCAAAAGTAAGCAATTCTCCAATTTACTCTTATTAGCCATCTGCAAGTGTTTGGCAACTAGCAGAGTTTTTACCTTGTCCCCAGCAGGCTTCTCTTTTTTGGTCATGCTTTCTGGAAACCATGGGGAAACTGTACAGGACGGCTGGAGAAGAGAGGAGGCTTGTTGGGAGGGGCAGTAGTAGAGCAAGAAAGCAGGACCTGGAGTGATGTCACAAGCATGCGACTCAAAACATGCTTCAGGTCCTCCAATTACAAGACATGCTGTCTCGATTCATACGAATGCTCATAGTGCTCTGGCCTCACTACCCTTTGCTGATGTCACAACCAGGAAGTGCCACCCACTTCAGAAATAATTGATTTTTTTTATAAAAAGGGGTGATAGATATAGGAGACTATATCTCAGGATAGAAAGGGATCAGAAGCATCATATGAATATTGTTGGAATTGTTATCAAAGTCTCTCTCCAGCTTTGCAAAAACTATTTTTGTCAGCAAGTTGCTCTCAATGGGAGTATATTTAGTGGGTCATGTCTGGTCTTAACATCTGTCATTTACTGACCAAATATAATCCCGTTACGCACCGGGCTTATATCAGACGTTGGTGGTGGTCTATTGTACTGATAAATTACTGAGGCTAGTCAAAGGGGACTTTCAGCCATGGTTGTGAGCTAGTGTTGTGCAATACTGGAGGTTACGTGGGCAACCATCTCACTTACTGCGTCTCCCAGAATGAGTGCATCCAGGGAGTGCCTAAAAATAATGACCTTGAGGGGGTACTGAAATGTAACAAAAGGGTTTGGCCAGTTTTATATTTTATACAATGGCCTCTAGGGAGTCTAAAAACAATTGTAATAATAACAACCTCGCACCAGCGTGGCTCCTCCCATCTTCACCTGTCAATGTTGGTATACAGAGCCTTAGCAGTGACATCAGCCAGTCAACAGAATGCGATTGCTACAGCCCAATACAGGGCACAGAAAAAGGCTGTAGGGGGTCACAGACAACACAATGTCACCGCCAAGTCTTTGCATACTGATAAAGATGGGAGGTGCCATTCTGAAGTGGCTGGAGAAAATAAAGCATTAATTCTTACTATTATTTTAAGACCCACTGGGCCCATATTAAAACCAGAAAACCGTTTAGGGTCTTGCTTTGCACTGTAAACAGACAGTATCCCATAGGAACAAAGTATCTAAGAGTGTGGCAAGTCTTTTGTAGAGACGGAGAAAATCACTGCCCAGGATAAATTAGAAATAAAAAGACCCTTAAAAACAGGATTTCCTGACGCTTTCACCACCCCCACTGGTTAATACAAATGTAAGCAAGAAGAAAAAAAATAAATAAAAAGCAAAACCTATAATTACACTGCATTCCTTCCTGGCTTCATGTCTGCATGGGCCTGCGCAGGCGGGTTGCTGGCTTAGAAGTGTCATCTTAGCACTATGTACGATGATGTGGGAGACACTTTGTCTAAATGCACAAGATGAGTCAAACTATGCCATTAGGGACCTGACAGCATACTTGAAGTTTCCAGTAGCAGAAGTGTGAATACAGCTCTGCAAGTCTACTTCTGTGCAAAATACACAATGGCACATACATATATACAGCTACCCAAGAACGTACATGCGAAAACTTCTGTGGCTTTCGTAGGGAAAATAAAACTTTTCTCTACATGTATGAAGCATGTGATAAGATTATCCAGTTCATCAGTATAGGAAAATCTTGAAGTATAGATAAGAGAATCCCATCAGCATGAAATATGCAGTGTCATACAGCAGAAAGTGCTGAGCAGTTTTGTGGGAAAGATTCTGTATAACTCTACTCTTTCTACACGGTGACGTCATGCGGGCAGTCCTATCAGCGATTAGATGCATTATGATATGTGGCAGGCTGTCATACAAGGTAGGGAAAGACTCACCCGCATCCCTGCTCACATGAAACTGGTCGCTTCGGATTATGTTCACAGTCGTTAAGATGAGACATGAGGTTGTCCAGTCGCACGATGGTGGTGCAGCCAAAAACAGCGTTGTCACATGTAATCTGGAGCTTAGAGAGCATATTCCGCATGATGCGGGGGACTGGGCGTAGATGTGCTACTGTGACAACACTGCGGTCCACGGGACAGGTCTGCTGTTGTGAGAACCACTGTGTGATGCAGGCATTGCAAAAGGCGTGCTCACAATGAGGAGCCTGTAAAGAAGACAAAATCTGTGTGAAAACAAAATTTCCTAAAAACTGGTTGAGTAATAAAAACTTTAATATCTGGACCTTTTCACAAAACTGACAATATCAGCTGTGTGCCATTTATGACCCATATGAGATCTATATATTATATATTCAGTTTTAATCCAAAATGCACCTATAAACCCCAAACTTCTAGTCTCGCCTTCATACCTAATCGGCATCAATTCTGACAGGCACACGCAGCCAGTGTGAAGCCATCATTGGCATGGAGGGAGAGGATCACTTACCAGATCTTCTTTATTCCAAACTGTGGAGATTTACCCAATGAGTTCAATGAAACAATCAGTGATTTATTTAGACTGTATGTCCACAATTAACTTGGGTAACAAACTCAGTTCCACTATTATCAGTAACAAATGCAAAAAAAATCTTTGGAAAAATAAAATCCATAGATGTTCTTATTCTTCATTATACATACAGCTGGAAATCACATAACAGCAACAGCACAAGACACAATTACTCTTTCTATGGGAAACATGTAAAACTACATCTAAGCAGCATTTTTGTAGTAGGGATTTGGAACTTTTAGAGGGGAATGTTAAAGAGATGGAAGCCATTTCCTGCCTGGCAGGAATGGAAAAGTAAACACTTCAGCAGTCAGCAATCCTTGCCGAATATTTCTAAACATAACTCAAAATTCCCTAAAAATAGACGGATTTACAGGAACCCTGAATTGCTTAATTTCTTCTGCAGTTCACATCTATGCAACATTTATGATCACTGGCTGAATGCATAGGTACAAGCTATTTCTACAGGCCAAAAGTTAAATAAATGTTTACAAGGGAGGTCTAATACTCTTAGCTGACTTTAGAAACGGTTTGACCAAGTCTTATGTGGTACAATACAGACCATCCTTGACATTGTGCCCATCCTTGACACTGTTCCAATAATAGTAAATCATACAATCGACAAAATTTGTGATTCAAAACTAAAAACCTAGAAGACTGTATTTAGTCTAGATGTGTGACAACCCCATTGGATGAAATCAGAAATACATACACTGGCAGCATTATCTCAGTAAAGTCCCCTGTGCCTAGTTCTTGCTGCTGTGTAGCAATCGCTCTAGAGTAATTTGATCTACAACCCTAATGATAGGTCTGAGTCTGTTAGACTAATGGTGGGGGCAGGGGCACTTAAATTACAGAATTATCTTCAATATGGTTCCACAAATACTGAAAGTACCCATTATGCATCTTAGCCTCTAAGGCACTTTCAAGGTCCCCTGCGTCACCCTCAGCCTATGCAGGCTACCACTTCTGCAGAGATGTAATACAATGCCGGTCACCCAGAATAGACATATGTGCTCATACCAGATACTGCAAGCATAGAGCATAAAGACCTACATTGCTTTCATCATATTACCGTCGTAACCAGGGGCGGACTGGGAATTTAAAGTGGCCCTGGAAAAAATGGTAAAAGTGGCCCCATTCTGTGGGCGGGGTCAAAACAGGTGGGCGTGGCCTTGTGTTGTGGGTGGAGTTACTAAACTCCATAAAAACTGTTTATAGATGGTCTAAATCAACATGTACATCGCAGAGAAAGAGACTCATACTGCCTCCTTGTAAAGGAATAACACTTCTATTTTAAGAGCACACAACTTAAAGGGGTTGTCCAAGTTTTAAAAAAAAAACTATATGTGGCCGGGAGCGGGCTGACTAAAACAATAAAGCTGTACTTACCTCCTGGTGCCGTCCCGTATCCAGCGCTGCTGTCGCTCCGGTCCGGGCGCCATGTAAACAAACATGGCCGCCGGAGCAGCGCTGGACTCAGTTCCGGCCGGAACCCAACAACCTTCCGGCCCCCATACACAATGCTGTGTATAGGGACGGATAGGCGTACCCGGCCACGGCCGGCCGGAAGCTGAGTCCAGAGCTGCTCCGGCGGCCATGTTTGTTTACATGGCGCCCGGACCGGAGTGACAGCAGCGCTGGATACCGGAGGTAAGTACATCTTTATTATTTTAGGCAGCCTGCTCCCGGCCACATATATTTTAGTTTTTTTTTAAAACTCGGACAACCCCTTTAATACTGCCATATATGTACACTAAAAACATACTACAATACCTTCTCTGATAAACAAGAATGTTAATACTGCCCCCTGTGTACAGGGATATAACTACTATTACACTGCCCCCTGTGTACAGGGATATAACTACTATTACACTGCCCCCTGTGTACAGGGATATAACTACTATTACACTGCCCCCTGTGTACAGGGATATAACTACTATTACACTGCCCCCTGTGTACAGGGATATAACTACTATTACACTGCCCCCTGTGTACAGGGATATAACTACTATTACACTGCCCCCTGTGTACAGGGATATAACTACTATTACACTGCCCCCTGTGTACAGGGATATAGCTTCTATTACTAGTAGACAGCCCCAGCCCCCGGTATACGCCCCAGCCCCCGGTATACGCCCCAGCCCAGTACATAAAATTAAAAACACATGAAACGCACCTCTCCGACGCTGCGCCCCCACTTGATCCGGTCCGGCCGCGGTGACAGCTCCGTACGGGCCGGCGTCGCACAGACCATGACGTTGGCAAGCGGCTGACGTCATGCTCTGTGCGACGCCGGCCCGTACGGAGCTGTCACCGCGGCCGGACCGGATCAAGTAGGGGCGCAGCGTCGGGGCGTCGGAGAGGTGAGTTTCATGTGTTTTTAATTTTTCACCGGCCCCAACAGTACAGGACCGGCCCGGACCGACCCTAAACCAATCGGCCCACCGGGATTTCTCCCGGTGGGTCTTATGGCCAGTCCGCCCCTTGTCGTAACATGCTGACGAGATTCTTGGAGGATGTAACCTTAGTTTATCGCTTGGTACTGTGCAGAGAGGACGGAAACATCAAGACACCGGCTAGCCCATGTGACTGGTGCTCCCGAAACCCGGAGGGGCATTAAAGTGTGCACTTGGCAGAACTGATTAGTGTTTATAGCAGAGAGTGATTTAAGAAAATATACCATCAAAATCAAGCACAATAACTTGATAGCTTCAGGCACTAGTAATCTTATATTTGTTATCCAAGGCCTCCTTCCTTCTATAATAAACTTGTACAATTATTCTTATAGTTCTGCAGCTTGTGAAGCTACAGCACTGAGGGTCTCTAAAACGCCCACCAGTGCCCCTCAGTGCTGTAGCTTCAGAGGTTGTTCCAGTAAGCAGTGAAGGTCTCCTTTGCCCTTCTGCTAGATTACACATAGTGAGGGAGAAGAGAGCAGGCAGAGGGTGAGGAATGTTCTGTTCATTGTAAAAACCTGTGATGCCCCAGCACGGAGGAGTTCACTACCATAATTTTAAGAGTTGATTTAGAAGGAAGGAGGCCATGGAAAACAAATTCAAGAAGATTACCACAGTCAGTGTGTCACTGGTTTATCCATGCTTAATAGCAAAATACTGAGCCAAATACGAGTTATTGAAATGAAAACTAACATTTTGCATTATCGCACAATGGACAAAGCACCTATATAGAAATTTCAACAATACAATAGGATAACAACTTTTAAAGGGAATTTGGAGGGTTTTTTTTTTTTTTACATGGGTGAAGTTTCACAACCTGTAATTTCATGGTAAAGGTGCTGTCGGACCATTTGTGTTCCGTTTTTAACCCCTTCCTGCTCAGCGGCGTATATATCCGCCACTGAGATGATGCCGGCTCTGCTCTGGATCGGAGCCGAACCGCCATCGGCAAACACGGGGTGCCGGCTGCAACATATAGCCGACACCCCAGTGTAACATGTTAAATGCAATACAATAAAAAGTGATCAAAAAAAACATATGTACTCCAGAAGATACTGGTGCAAAGTAAAACATGTCCCACATAAAACAAGCCATCAACCAGCTCCGTAGCCAAAAAAGTAAAAATGCTAAATGATCGATTTTTCCCCACATTACGGTTTTATTTGACAAATTTTGTAAAATGTAAGAAAATATATTCAAGTCTGGTTTACCTGAAATTGTATCGACCCATAGAATAAAGATAACATAATTATTAGGCTAAACGGTGAACACCAAAAATAAAAAAAAAAATTTTAAAGAAAAAGTAAAAATGTAGCCTACAAAAGGAGGCAACGAGAAAACTAAAATTCTGGCAGCTGCAGGGCGCTCCTTCCCATCATAAAACAAGTAACTGCCACATTTTTATCTTTTGGAAATGTGTAAATTTTAGGGCTAAATAAATGTATAACCAGCATAATTTGACCATTCTAAATTTCACCTCCATTTTGATTCAATTACTATGAAGATCTCAAGGGGTTAACAATCTCCCTAAAAGCGGTTTCTGATAGTTTGAGGGGTGCAGATTTGAAAATGGGTTGGTTATATGGTCCCGGTCCCCACAATCTAGTCACTACCAGTATGTTTTGGAGTGTGGGAGGAAACCAGAGGAAAACATACAAACTCTTTGCAGGTGTTGACCTGGATGGTACTTGAACCCAGGACCCCAGCGCTGCAAGGCTGTAGTGCTAACCACTAGACCACAATTACTGGGAGACTATGGAATGGAAACAGAAATGACAGACATGACTCTTTCCCAGGATGAAGTAACACTTACTTGAACTGGCTCCTCCAAAACCCCACTGCAGATGGGGCAGATAAGATCTTCGTCCACATCACCCTGGAAGCGTGTTACATCATACCCCATCGCTCATCACCAACACTTAACACTGGATAGAGGAAAAAAAAAAAAAAAAAAAGGGTAATAAAGTTAAAAAGGTAATAATAATCCATAATGTATATATTACATTGTAAAACACCCATTTATCTTAGATTTTTGATAAACATGTCATTTGATGTGTCAATCTACTACAGGTAGCACCAAGAATGCAGGCTACTCGCACCCATAATATGGAGGGTGTCCCCAGTTATAAGTCAAGCACTGAACAACTTGTACATCTTGAACTGCGATAAAAACATTAATTTTATTTAACAACCATTGGGTCCCCTTTAGTTTGTGCATTGTTAGAAGAGGGATCCTTGTAGTTGGAGGCTCCTGATCCTGCATACACTTGCCATGATTCAGCTGTGAAGCACTAGGTTCTTTCTAGATTCTTGGGTTACATTTTACATACAGTGATACAGTAAGATTGTGTTCACAGCGTCACAGAAACATCTCTTCTGCTGAATAAGAGGCAGCAAAGTATACAAAAAGGACCATCCCCACAAAGGAATTTTATTCTTCATACAAGCCCTGCTTATACAGGCTATACCCCCATGCTCTGGATGCCCTCATAAACAGTGTCCATATAAAAACTAAAACACTCATAAAATATTCATCTCCTCCCAATCCTGTAACATTTGGCCCAGATACAAGTGGAACACACTGAAGAGCTGATGTGGGTCTTTTAAAGCCCAGCAGCACATACAGAAGCCAAGCACCAGTACCCAGGATGCATCATAGCTTTACCCCTTACTATACACAGTGATAATTGAAAGTCTGGGACAGCAATGAACTGTCTCCGTCTGATCTATAGTCCAAGAGTTGCTGATTGCTCTCTCCTCATTCACTGGACACTTGTATTCCTCACAGAGAAGGCGGAAACAGTTTATTGCCGTGTATACACTAAGGCAGTGATGGCTAACCTATGGCACTGGTGCCAGAGGTGGCACTCAGAGCCCTTTCTGTGGGCACTCAGGCCATCAGCAGAGATGAGTCCAGGTATCTTCCTGCAGTCCCAAACAACCCAGGACTTGCTGTGCACAGAGCTATTAAAGTGACAGGACTACCTGGGACTATTTTCTGCTTTATTGGTGCCTCAGGTGCTGGTATCAATGAAAACTGTGACAGAGCAGGGAGTATAAATCACACATTACATTTCTGTGTTGGCACTTTGCGATAAATAAGCGGATCTTGGTTGCAGTTTGGGCACTCGGTCTCTAAAAGGTTTGCCATCACTGCACTAAGGGATGTGGCCATGACGCATGGGTACTGGTGCTCCTGGGCATCTGTAGATGCTGTTGGACTTAAAAAGTGTTATACATTGACCCGCGGCTATAGAATGGAAGGGTTGGCAAGTACGCTTAAATTATATTTTTAATAGGTTTTCATTCGTTAGGTAGAGTCTCAGGTAGTCACAATCACAGCTAAATAGACATGGTTATAGGTATTTTTCTGCCAAGAGCTCAATTTGACCATCACTCTAGATATGTTTAGTCTACAATTCCTATCCTTTATATAATGCAGTCAGCTATTTTAAGAAGTCAAAACTAATGAGCAACTCCTTGTTCATGTTGATATTTAGACATGTCACTGTGACAGCCAAACAAACAAACTCGTGGCGAGGAACAACAGTAAAATGACAAGAGCTTTATCCCCCTTTAGAATTTTGTCACCCAATTCTGAAAGGAAGCGAATTCCAGCAATGAACAGTGTGACAGATTTGTCAAAAGAGGGAAATGTAGTCATTTCACAAAATAAGTCAATATACTGTATAATGTCAAAATTAGAACGAGACCTGACTAAATGCATTTTTATTCGGGATGTTGTTAACTCTTGATACCGTTGTACAACAGACTTGTGATGGAGGTTTTTTTTTTTTCTATACCCTGCGGATGGTTTGAGCATGATCCGATTCAGGGAAAATAAGCAGTATTAGATTATTACAATCTCCTCATATATAATTCTCATTTACAGCATATCTAGGTCAATTGGATGCAAATTAAATGCATTGAAGTCTGGATTTTGACCCTGCAGCAATCTCTGCATTACAGACAGACTGTACACATACACTCCCGCAACATCTTTAGAGGAGGGGGAAGGAAAAAAAACATTTGTGGAAAAGGCACAATAAAATAAAGGGAAATGAGGATTTTCTACAGTAATAATCCATTGTGTTTAGCATTTAAACAATTGCTGGCAGCTTGGAGATGTCTTCTCTCATTGCCACAA
Organism: Engystomops pustulosus; assembly: GCF_040894005.1. Classification (NCBI taxonomy): domain Eukaryota; kingdom Metazoa; phylum Chordata; class Amphibia; order Anura; family Leptodactylidae; genus Engystomops; species Engystomops pustulosus. The sequence goes on from NC_092412.1 coordinate 65,667,566, forward strand.
TGTTACTTTGCACAACTTCATATGAGACATTAGCAGCGCTTTTCATAGGCCAGAGATGGCAAACCTTTTAGATGCCAAGTGCCCAAACTACAACCAAAAACCACATATTTTTCACAAAGTGCCAATGCGACAATTTAAGCAGTAACTTATTGCTCCCTGCTCTTTCACTGGATTAAATTGTATAGGCACCTGAGGACACCAATACAGTAGAAGAAGTTTGGATTATCATTGTAGCTTCTTTCAAGGGTCCTGGGCTGCCTGGGACTGCAAGAGGCCTTGAGTCCTGTCTAGCAAACTCTGCCCTGGGAAGAGTGCCCATATATAGGGCTCAGAGTGCCAAATCTGGCACCACTGTCATAGGACATTGTAGCTAGACCTAAAGCGGTATAAAGGATTTTAGAGTAGCTCCATCCACTTGAGGGATCTGGAAAGCAATAGTTCACACCTCTGCCAAGAACTGCAAAACCGGAGATTGTCCTCTGAGATACAGTGGAGATCAGGTCCTCGCAAACTCTGAAAAATTGGATATTTTGTTAAAATATGGAAGAAAAAAAAAAATGTTCAGACTAGGTTGAAAACCTATAAGCCAATGCTACTTTTAGCAATACTGCCCAGCACGCTACCTGAACGTTAGTAAAAAGAGACACTTCAAGGTGAAATACATCTAGTCATTTACTAAAACACCCACTTAGTCTAGTTTCAGATGAGGGTATTTAAGCCAAATCCAGGTGTGGATCATAAAAAACAGATTGTAAAAAAACTTACTTCTGTAACATAACCTAAAACAGTGTACAAGAAACTGCTGCAATTCTGAACTTACTTGCCATCAAAAACCAGAAAGCTGCCCACTGGATCACATTCATCCATCCACACGCTGGCTTTCATATGACACAAGGAGCTGCACTGGACAGGTCATGAAAGCTTCTTATGGTTTCAGTCGTAGATCGCCACCTCTGTGACTCAGAAACCTTACGGGACCTCAGAATCATCTCATAAAGTAGGAGCAAGTTAATACTTCATCTTTTACAGATTTCTATAAGCAAGGACTACTCACCATTACAGGTATAGAAGAAACAGAAAAGACCAGCATGCACACCTTCATATAAATATTCTCCAGGGATCACAATGGTCAGTAATGCATTAATCACTTAGCTCATTACTGTACAATGAAAGCTTTGCTAAAGATGCGTCAAATACATAAGCCATTCATAGATAAAATACAGCCATTTACCAGCCCAAGTGCAGAATCCTACACACACAAACAAAAAAAAAAACTTTTACTAGACTAAAATCCTGGACATATGGGAAAGTATAAAACTCTGAAACTCTTAACCCTTTATCACCGCCACTAGTTTTCAGCTTAATGACCAGACTCGATTTTTCGAATCTGACAAGTGTCACGATAATTGGTTAAAACGTTCCGTAGTTATAACATAACCAAGTGATTTTGAGATTTACATTTTACAACTATCTTGTATGTATTGTCACAATGTGCAGGCTATAAAAAATGTTAAAAATTTTTTGGTAATGCGAACATATGAGGGCTTATTATTTGCAGGATTACATACAATGTATAAATAATTTATTTTTTTGGGGGGGTCTATAGCTTATTCATTAGATTTTATTAACCATTTCAAAGGGAAACAAACAAAATTATACATTTTTATTTTGGATTTTCAGCACACTGTGATACCTCATTTATATAGTTTTTCTTATCTTTGCTCAATTTACTGAGCAAAACCAATATTAGAGAAAATCAATTTTTCTTTTACTATCGACAACTTTTAAGGGGCATAACTTCTGTATTTTCCAGTGACAGGTCTAGTTGAGGGGTTATTTTTTGCGAAAAAGTTGTTCTTTTCAGTCGTATCATAAAAGGGCATGTAACTTTTCGATAATTTTTTAGAACATTTTTTTAGGGTATTTGGATCAAAAATTGTATACTGCGGGAAGTCTTTCGTGTGTTTTTTTTACGTTGTTCACCGAGCAGGTTCAATATTGTTTAAGATTTATTGTACAGTGATATGGACACGGCGATACCAAATATGTATTTTGTGTGTTCTTGTGTTTTATATACTTAATTTGGATTTTATAAGTAATTGGGCTGATTAGGGGACTTATTTAATTATAAAATGATTTTTACATTTTTCACTCCTGGACTTGAACAAGCGTTCATCTGATCATCTGTTCAAGTCTATACACTGCAATACATTGTACACTGCAATACAAGTGTCAGTAACTGAAAATGCTGAGCCGGCGGTCTCCGGGCACGCACCAGATGCCGCAAAATGGATCACCGACACCAGGGGGAGTCCGGTCCATTACAGCAGACACCAGTGAGACCCAATGTCCCGAAATCTTCTTGTGATTAAAATACACCGAATGCCAACAACCCAATGTTAAATATGTATGTATGCATGCATGCATGTTGTGGTGGTGGGTCACCATGCCTAAATCTGTGAGTCCCCTCCCTATGCAAGAAGTGTGTATGGCCCAGTTCAGAACAATGGTTCTGTTTGTAGTCTTAACCTAGTAGATCAGATTGGACTACAGATTTCTACAACTCATCTAAATGAGCCCATTAGCCAAATCCACAGAACCAAACAAAGGTCACACTATTTGCTTGTGCAACAGAGGTTCCGCGAACGAGCCAGACTGCAAGACTAATGCATGTGTCATTTATGTAACGTGGGCTGCTAGAGGTCTGTAAGCAACCGGTTTTGTATATGGACTGCACAGTGAGCAATATGAACGGCTTCCTATCTTTCTCTGTGGAAACAGTCTTCTGATGCCCTGCACAGCACTTGGGGCCCATGGGGCTTCCATCCATCTTTATTAGTTGAGCTGGAAGCTGGACACAGTGACCACAAAACAACTAATATTAAGCGTTAAATTATTCTCAGGAGAAGAGAGAAATGAAGCTGCAAGGTCCTCTGAATACACTCCAAATGCATTGAGGCTCAAGACGACCATCACACTGTTCTACCAGGAGTGGAGTATACAATTTCAAAAAGAAAGAAAATAAAAATTGTTGCTAAAATTAATAAAGCTTAAACCCTACACATGTTTTCAGGCCCATTAAGTGAGAGTTGCTTCCCTGGAACCATTTAAACTCATGTCTTTTGTTTAAATGTTTTATTATTTCGTTCATTTGTTATATGATCCTCTGTGAGAATATGCTGAAGAATTCAAACATGAAGGAAAAGATGGACATGGACAGCGATTCTAATGGAGTTTGGGCACCATGATATATATACCGTAAATACTCGAGTATAAGCCACAGCCCCGCCCCCTGTAGTATACAGCCAGCCCAGTACTGGAAAAAAAAACAACTTATATACTCACCCTCCGGTGGCACATTTTTTGTGCTCAAAAACTCGGCTTATACACGAGTATATAGGGTATATAGAATATAGCTTTAGGAGATAAAAATAAATAAATCATTGAACTGAAACCATTACTCTCCAATACCAGAGAAGATGAGCCACATGCCATACTGTTTAGAGCTCCAGTAAATGTGACTGTAGTCGATAAGTAATGGCAAGACATATATAAAGATGCATCATTTACAACCTGCTCTACTTTGATCCTATGATTGCACCTTACACTATGTCAGCGCATCATACTGAAGTGTCTGATGAATCCTTACATCATGAATGGACACAATGGAGACTTTAGGAGCCAGTTAGATGATGCTTAATGGCCGCAGAGGGAATGGGAAAAAACCTAGTGTTACTGTAAAAATATATACAGAATTTAGTATTTTTAGCTCACCCACGTTGGCTACAAATACAATGTCACTGCTCGTTCCCTCCCTAAGCCAGGTACATATGCATAGGAAACATTGAAGTCTAAAAACAGCATGGGCAGCATTAAAGGGCTTTTCCCACGAATACAAGTTAGGCCCCATCCACAGGATAGAACCTAACTTGCTGATCGGTGGGGGTCTCAGTGATGATATACCCACAGATCACGAAAAATAGGGGGTCTGAGGGGGTCCCATGTACGTCAGTCAGACCCCTCATAGCTCCATGAGTGTAATGGAGCAGAAAAAGATTAGGAGAAGAACGGTCATGCGCTGCCGTCTGCTCAATTACTCTCATGGAGCGACAAGTGGTCCGAATGAGGTACGCGAGACCCCAACTGAGACCCCCCCAAATATCAGCAAGTTGGTCCCTGTCCACAGGAATAAGAGCCTTTACCAATGAGTTTTTACTCATGGATCATGATTAAGACTGCCAAGTCAAAACATGTTGGGCCTACTTGTTTTTTAACCATACAAATTAAAGGGGTTGGCCACTTTACCTCATGTTTTCTGTAATGTGTATGCAAGTGTGGAAGGCCAGCATATTACCAATACACATTGATTAAGTTCTGCTCCGTTTCTTGGTAAGCCTCGTCTTTTACCTCATCAGCCAGAGATTCCTGACCATAGAATGGCCGCAGATGAGGGTCATGTAACTTTTCATGAACAAACACCAGTTAGAGATCACATGACCCTCTATCTGAGGCCATTTTATAAACAGAAACGCCTGAGGTAAAAGACAGGAGGCTTCACTTCACATATCAAGAAAGCAGAGAAGAACTTTAAATCAATGTGTATTGATTAGTTATGTAATATCTTGCCCCCCACACATTACCAAAAACAAGTTAGGTGGACAACTTTAAGAGGATTTTTAGGGTTCATTCACAAGGCGCAAGTTCATTCCCCAACCCCCAGGGGTGGGCTTGATCGACAACAAGCACCCATTGTTTTTCATTGTGTACTTGCCAAACAAGACACTATTACAGGCGGTCCCCTAATTAATGACGGACCCCTAGTTAAAGACGGACCTCTCTACCCACTGTGACCTCTGGTGAAGCTCTCTGGATGCTTTACTATAGTCCTAGACTGCAATGATCATTGGAAGGGCTTTTTTATGAAGCTTTATTGATAACCCTTGGTACCATTACAGCAAAACATTTTTAAAATCCGATTGTTACTGGGGCAAAAAAATTAAAAATAAATAAAAATTTGCCTGAAACTACAATTATAAAATATACAGTTTCAATTTACATACAAATTCAACTTAAAAGGGAACCTACCACCACAAATCTACCTATAAAAGGTAGATCGGGTGGTAGGTGGATCAATGGGACGTGAGGATAGCCCTTTTAAGGGCTAATCCTCACGCCCCCACACTTTTTGTAGTAACTTTTATCAACCTTTTATGCTAATTTTATTATGCGGCTACGGGGGCGTGGAGTAGCCGCATCTGAGGTTACACCATGCCCCGATAGCCTCTTTTCCTCCTACTCACCATCTTCGGCGCGCAGCTGCTCGTAGCTGCGCGCCCTCGTCCAACGATCCTGCAGTCTGCGTATGCTCAGAACAGCAGGCCCGCGCCTGCGCGGTCGCTGCTCCGAAGCCGGGGCTGCACAGGCGCGGGCCTGCTGTTCTGCGCATGCGCAGACTGCAGGATCGTCGGACGAGGGCGCGCAGCTACGAGCAGCTACGAGCCGAAGATGGTGAGTAGGAGGAGAAAAGAGGCTACCGGGGTGTGGAGTAGCCGCCTCGTGTAACCTCAGATGCGGCTACTCCACGCCCCAGTAGCCGCATAATAAAATTTGCTAAAAAAATAAAAAAAAAGTGCGGGGACGTGAGGATTAGCCCTTAAAAGGGCTATCCTCCCGTCCCATTGATCCACCTACCACCCTATCTACCTTTATAGGTAGATTTGTGGTGGTAGGTTCCCTTTAAGAACAAACCTATGGAAGCCATCTTGCACGCAACTTGGGGACTGTCTGTATTGCTTAAGTTACATTTGACCACTTCGTCCAAAAACTACAAATAGGGTTCACATAATCAAATACACGCGCAATAGGTCACTGCAGTAACTCCTGATTCACACAACATCAAAAAAACTGTATATACTAAATAAATTGTACCGATGTAGTTAAAGGAGGAAAAAAAAAAAAAAAAAAAAAAAAAAAAAAAGCAAAAATAATGGGCACTCAGGCATTGCTTCCACAAAAATTTAATAAAAACAATTTGTTTCCTGTTTTAAAAGAAACTTTTTGTAATACATTGTACATTTTGCACCTCAGCCCCATTCAGTGATGTGATAAATGTGTCATCGCGGGACTGTAATGCAAAAGCAGCAGTCACCTCAGCACTGCCACCACTCAAAGCAAGGCTGCTGGTGACAATCTTAAAATAAACCCATTGAAAACCCATTGCTTTCTTTTACAGGATATCACTTTGTACATGGCCTGCAAGCAGTAGGCGCTTATTACTTTCCTTAACATTGTTCATTTTTAGAACACAATGACCATGTAAAGTAGCCAAGAGCCTGAAACCAAGTAGTCAAAGATCCATAAAAGCTAATATACAGAATAGTAGACAAATGTACTGGAGAAATGACTATACGGTAAATAAAAATCTCACATTGTTACAATAAATGTGAAATCATTCAGTTCTGATGAAAATATGGTTTACCGGACACAGAAAGAAAGATGCAAAAAGCGAATCCCCCCCGGATTCCCCAACCTGTGTACACATTGCCAAGTATACGTGTAGTCTTATTGTATAGAGGGAGCTAGAAAGCAAAAAGTTGAATTATTCTTACCGTTAATTCCTTTTCCATTAGTCCACCATGACGGCCCCACATGGAGGATGACCCTTGACCATGCAGGGACAGGAAGCGGAGAGGTTAAAACACCCCCCCCCCCCTGCATCCACATACCAGTGGCTTCCAATAACGAACCTTGGCACTGAATACAACCCATTTATTATATGTTTCATTCACATACAATATAGTCATAAAACATTTACAGCAATAATATGACATAGGGTGGGAATATACATGGGCCGTCATGGTGGACTAATGGAAAAGGAATTAACGGTAAGAATAATTCAACTTTTCCCCTAGCGTCCCCCATGACGGCCCCACATGGAGATATAACAAATAACCATTTCTTTTTAGGGGGGGGACAACAGCCTGTAAAACCTTTCTACCAAAGGCTAACTCTCTAGCACAATGTAAGTCTAGTCTGTAATGTTTTGCAAAAGTCATGTGGCTGGACCAAGTAGCTGCTCTACAGATCTCCTCTATTGACGCTCCTCTCTTCTCTGGCCAGGATGCTGCCATGGCCCGAGTTGAGTGCGCCTTAACCTTCCCCGGGGTCTCTAATTGTTGAGTTGCATATGCTGCTCTGATTACTGATTGGATCCATCTTGCAATCGATGCTTTGGAGGCTTTTTTGCCTTTATTTCTACCCCCATATTGAAGAAGGATATTGTGATCCTGACGCCAAGATTCAGTCTGTTTGAGATATTGTAACAGAGCTCTTTTAACATCCAGGGAGTGCCAGGCCATCTCTTTTGGATTTTTGGGTTCCTGGCAGAAAGAAGGCAGGATGATTTCCTGATTCCGATGAAAGTCAGATGAAACCTTGGGAATAAAAGTTTTGTCTAGAGTTAATGTTACTCTATCACTGGATATTTTTAAATAAGGCTCTCTAATGGAGAGGGCTTGTATTTCTCCCAATCGTCTAGCTGAGGTTATTGCTACTAAAAAAGTTACTTTTAGGGTCAGATCTTTAATGCTAGCCGATTCTAGAGGTTCAAACGGTGGCCCGGTTAGGTAGTTTAGAACTAAGGAGAGATCCCAGGTAGGAACTCTTTGTTTGAATTGAGGCCTCAACCTGGAGGTGGCCCTAATGAATCTCTTAATCCATCTATGTTCTGCCAGAGGTATATCGAAAAATGCCCCTAAAGCTGATATCTGTACCTTCAGCGTATTGGTTTTTAGCCCCTTTTCGAATCCTGCTTGCAGAAAATCCAGGACCTGAGAAATATTGAGAGATAATTGATTAGGGGTCGCTGTTCCACAGAAAGCTACAAATTTTTTCCATATTTTGGAATATATAGCCAACGTTATCGGTTTACGCCTTAAGTGTAGAGATCACACTGTCTGACAAGCCTTTAGACCTCAATAGTCCCCATTCAGGATCCAAGCCGAAAGCTTCAGGTTTTGCGGGTCTGGATGGTATATGGGTCCCTGATGAAGAAGGTCCTTCCGATATGGGAGTAATATTGGGTCTGCTATTGCTAATGCTTTTAGTGTTGCAAACCAATTCTTCTTGGGCCAAAAGGGAGCTATTACAATCGCTTTTGCTCTGTCCGTGATAATTTTTTGTATCATCTTGGATATCAACGGCATTGGAGGGAAGGCATACATTAAGGGTGCGTCCCACTTGTGACTGAATGCATCTCTCTGACAGATCGAGACATCTCTTTGTAGCGAGAAGAAAAGACCTGTTTTGGTATTCTCCTTGGTAGCGAAGAGGTCTAACACTGGAACTCCCCATCTCTGTGTTATCTGGCCATAGATTTCTTGGTTTAGAGACCATTCGTGATGGTCTATCAACCTCCGACTCAGGAAGTCTGCTACTCCATTCTGACTCCCTTTTAAATGTATAGCTGTTAGGGACAAAATGTTGTTCTCTGCCCAGGTGAAAATTTTTCTTGATAGATGCAACAGGTCTTGACTCCTGGTGCCCCCTTGATGGCGGAGATAAGCTACCGTCGTCACATTGTCTGAATAGACTTTGATATGGGAGTCTTTCAGATATTGAGAAGCTCCCTTTAGTGCTTCCCAGACTGCCTTCAACTCTCGATGGTTTGAGGATTGCTTCTGAGTCGTCAAGGACCATTGCCCTTGAAGATACCTTCCTTCCAGATATGCTCCCCATCCTGACAGACTTGCATCCGTCTGAATGACCTTTATTGGCCAAGGAAACCAGTGAACTCCCTTTTTCAGATTATCTTCTTCTGTCCACCACACTAGGGATGACTTTATGGATGGAGGTAGTTGGATCTTTTGATCTAGGTGCGAGGGATCCTTGTCCCAGGATGACAGAATCCAACTCTGAAAGGTCCTTGTATGACTCTGGCACCATTGGACTGCTCCTATGCAGGCGGTCAGATGCCCCAACACTTTCATTGCCTCTTATTGTGCAAGACTGACGTTGCAGAAATAACAGCATCTTTTGAATCATAAGGCTCCTTTTTTCCTCTGGTAGGAAGGACATCTGGAGACTGGAATTTAGTTGTATACCCAAGAAGACAGTTACTCTGTTGGGGATAAGATTGGACTTTTCCCAATTGATGATCCATCCCAGTTGTTGCAGGGTTGAAATCGTTAGATCCCTGTGTGAGATCAACTCTTCTTCCGTAGTCCCAATTATTAGTAGGTCGTCCAGATATGGAATGATCTTGACGTTTTTCATTCTCAAATGGGCTATTACTTCTATTAAAATTTTGGAGAAAGTCCTTGGGGCTGATGAGACCCCGAATGGTAAGGCCTTGTATTGGAACCTGAAGATTTCTTTTGTTGGAGAGAGGATCGCAAATCTGAGATACTTTTGGGACTGCGGACAAATGGGTACATGGTAATAGGCATCTTTCAGATCTATTGTACATATGAATGCCTGATGAGGGATGAGATTGGTAGCTGAACTGATCTTTTCCAGTTTGAATTTTCTGTAGAGGATGAATTTGTTTAGTGATTTTAGGTTGAAAATTAGTCAGAAGGAGCCATTGGGCTTCTTTATCAGAAACAAAGGGCAGTAATGTCCGGTCAATGTTGCACTCCTTGGTACTGGTACTACAACACCCATCTCTTGAAGTTTCATGACTTCCTGCCATAGTTGAAGAGAAAGAGATCGATTTTGCAGATTTGTTATTACAAATTTTTTGGGAGGAAGGGCTGTTAACTCCAATTTGTAGCCATTCTCCAACAGATTCAGGACCCAGGAATTTGATGTTATCTGTGCCCACTGTTGGTAGAACCCTAGGAGTCTTCCCCCCACTCTGGCGTCATTGCTTTCTGAACGGTTGAGTTGTGTTGCTGGAGCTGAGGAGAAAACCTCTTCCTTTTCCTCCTTTGGGATAGTTCCATCTCCCTTGCTTGCCTTTCCCTTTATAAGGAAATTTCCTTTCTCTTGGCTCACGAAAGGGTTGTTTCTTTGGAAAAGACTTTGTTTCTGGAAACCCTTTCCTCTTGTCTGCAGCCTTCTCTAGAATAGCATCTAGATCTGGTCCGAAAACATATTCTCCCTGAAACGGAATACCACACAATTTGGAACGGAAATCCCCACTCCATTGTCTTAACCATAGCGTACGTCTGGTAGCATTTGAGAGGGCGCCTTCCTTTGCGCTAAACCTTACTCCTTCTGCTGATGCATCCGCTATAAACGCCGTTGCAGATTTTAAAGTTGGCATTGTATCCAAGATGACATCCCTCGGGGTTCCACTTCTAATATGGTTTTCCAACTCCGACAACCAGAAGAACATTGTACGAGCCACAGATGTTGTTGCTATATTGGCTTTAAGGTTTAACATACTAGCCTCCCAGGTTTTCTTCAACAAGCTGTCTGCTTCCCTATCTAATGGATCCTTCAATTGTATCGCATCTTCAAACGGGAGATCCGTCTTTTTTGCAATTTTGGTTACCTGTATATCTACCTTAGGGGGGTTATCCCATAGGCGAGAATCCTGCTCATCAAATATTAAACGGTTCTTAAATTCTCGGGATACCGAAATCCTGTTCTCTGGTTCTCTCCACTCCTCTAAGATTAACTGTTTTAGGGTTTCATTCACTGGAAATACTCTCCTTTTTGCTTTTAGAATACCAAAGAGTTCATCCTGAACTGATTTGGATTCTTCAACATCCTCGATCTTAAGCGTATCTCGTACGGCTTTTAGCAGCGCATCTAAATCTTCAGACAGAAACATATATTTTGATTCCATTTTACATGCCGAGGAGGAGGGAGGTGGTTCCATTTCAAATAATTCTACATTTGATGTGGATGCCTGTTCAGCCTCAGAATCTGATTCTGAAAGGGATTCTACCACTCTGGGTCTTTTGCAAGGTGGCTGTAACTGTGGAATCAATGCAGAAATGGATGAAGACACTGATGACTGAATTTCACTCTTTATGAATCCCCTCATTTCATCCATAAATGACGTTCTTTCTTCTCGCATTAACCCATCAATACATTCCTTGCAGATTGTTTTTTTATAATTAGGTGACAGTTTATTATAACACATATTGCATCTTTTTGAAGACGCTTTTTTCTTCTCCACCTCTTTAGTTTTCTCCTTCTCCTTAGTATCCTGCTAAGAGAGATGGAGATCAGGAATTTACAGAAATCTTTTTTGGTAAAGGAGGATAATCACCCCGTCCCCCCAGATACCCCCGAAACCACTCACAGGAGTTATAGGCGGGGGTTCTGGTAATGTTACATCCATAATCAGGGATTCCATGCCTTCAATCTAAACAGAGTATCACGCATTTAGATAATTTCAAACATAACATGTACTACAAGAAGACAAAACCTGACCTTATACAGAGCTTTTGCCGATTAAAGCTGCACCTGTATAACAGAATAAGGCAATTTAGATATTATACAGCAACATTAAGGTCATAGACCTGACAAAGTACCTTGCACCCACTCTTTAGGAGTGTCACGACCGAGTCACCGCTGATGTAATCCTATAGACCTCAGAGCAGCGTGCAGGTCGACCAGCGCTGGTGTCACGAGTAGATTCTGTAGACCTCAGATCAGCGTGCGCCATTTTTACATTTTTTGGGCGCCCTGCGCCGGCTTCACAGGCCGGGAAACGTCACTTCCGGTGAGACGCGGTCCACCGGAAGTTGTCATCAAGATGGAGGCGCCGGGTGTCTTTGGCTTCCCGGAGCCGCAGGCAGAGCCGGCTGGAGACTTCGTGGGACCAGGAAGAGGAGGCACGGCGCTGATCGCGATCCCAAGTCTCCCAGGATGAAGGTAAGTACCCGCTCCTATTCAAAAACTCCCCCATACAGTCCCACATGGCGGAGACCGGAGGAGTACTCTCCACTCCCTGCCCGTGTAGGGACAGGAAGCCACTGGTATGTGGATGCAGGGGGGGGGGGTGTTTTAACCTCTCCGCTTCCTGTCCCTGCAGGGTCAAGGGTCATCCTCCATGTGGGGCCGTCATGGGGGACGCTAGGGGAAATAAGGAATAGTATAGGCTATGCCGTTTTTTTTTTAATGCATACAACCAAGGGACATGCACATGTATATAATGTTTTTACAAACCTAATACTACTTTTTCAACAGTTGTATCAATTTTATGTCATCTAGAAAGTTTTTTTGGTTGGGGGGATACGTTTTACCAATTATACTTGCCTATAGAGGAGTCCGATAATACACATTGCACTCATGTCTGTGTAGCGATTCAATGACCCTAGAGTAGTACCCCAGCTTCATTGTGCAAGCACCATACCTGTGGCACATGCAGTGTGCTCTTAGTATTATTATCCATTATATGTGTCTCACCATACTGCTTATACAAAGTGCTGATGTCTTTAGGGCACATTTGCTTAGAAATTCGGAAAATGCACTAAAAAGTGCCTTTCCGTGCATAATGCTGCATGCGGCGATTCACTAAGATCATGTACCTGAAATCACCAATGTGTTGCTTCCCAGCACTGGTCCGACAGAGTTCACCATCTTTTTTGTGGTGAACCTTTAACATATGGCGTGTGACACAATTTGCAAGTTAAATACTTGCATACTGAATCAGTCGGACTGACAGCACGCCCTTTATTTGTGTCGCATGGAGGCCAACAAAACTGCGCCGCAAACGGGTCACAAGCGTCACAATATCAGCGCAGACACTTCATAAATACCTGTGCAGGCCGTTTTAGCCTAGAAGAACGTGCACAGTCGGACAAAAGTGTGACCGAAATCCCTTAGTAAATGTGCCCCTATGAGTTTATTTAGTACAGAAAACAATGGATGTTTCCAGGTAATCTACAGTACACTATGGAATAGTATTAGCCTACAGCATGGACAGTGTATACATAGGCCAGGCTACAATGGAAAGACCGTGTCAACCTTTCACACATTTCCTAAAAGAACCTGTCAGCAACTATGGGGCCACTAACCACAAGCATTTTCAAATACAGGCAGAATTAAATATCCCAAAACTACGGTACCTTTATCAGCTCTGCAAATATGGTAGTCTAAGGCCCTGTTCACACCTGCTTTCAGAACTGTTTTTATCTTCCGTCACTAAAACAATAACAGCTGTCTAACAGATATATAAAGGGTGATGGACTTCTGTTGCTTCCCAGGAAGCAGCAGTGCAATTTATTCCATCTCAAATAATGGAAGTGAAACAAACCTAAGTGAAATTAATGGACATTTTAAAAGATCTGTTAGACTTACATAATCACCTTAGTGATTGAAGATAATAGAAGTCTGACCGCAAGCGTGAACTGGGTCTAACATACTCATGTCTTCAACTTGTTTCAAAAGCTACACCCCCCCCCCACGCAACACACACACACACACACACACACACACACACACACACACACACACGTATAATCCATTAGAAATAAAGTTTTTGTTACAGTAGAGCCTCTGGGGTTTAGAAATCAAAACCAGACAACCTCTGTCCCTTCTATCAGCCATTTGTGGAGTTTAATAGCTGAGAGTTTACTGGTCAGAAGTCCCCAGTACCAGTACACTGAGCCGAAGTTGACGCTGGTTTGGGAATGGATGGGAATGTGATTGCCGGGCTAAGGACCCTAAAACTGAGCAGCACTAGGGAATGATGGCCTCTGTGGCCACATTTATCCACATGGGACAGCTCTGTTAAGGCCGCCATACACAGTTCCAACATTTATTCCTCTGATAGAAGGACATGCTGCAGTTTCACACCAAATTGTAGGGGTATAAAGAATCATCCAATGTTGGCACTGCCCCTGCTACTGCACATTTGCACAAGTTTTATGTCTGACATTGCACTGAAAAGCACTGCTTGCACATGTATTTATAGAGTGTCCAGTTTTGTGTCGCGACTGAACTGTGTCTGACAAGACAGAAAAAAAGTGCACCTAAGGGAGTTTGCGCCACAAGTCTACAGCATGAAGTGCACCAAACAAAAAATGACACCCACTTCCAGAGCAGTGCAACCGACTGACAAAGACCTTGCGCCAGGTCTGATTAATCTGACACTCTGCACACTCCACAGGCGAGCTGGACTAGTTTTCCTAAGTGTCGGACAGGGTTTCACTGCATTGTGACTGAGCAGGGTGGATGTGCCAGGAAACGTAGGTAATATCCTACATTTGGCCGTTTTAATGGCAAAAGCACAAGACTTTCAATGGAGAGGAGATGGGTAAGGAGTTCTCACTCCTCCCTGCTGTTTGTGCACAATGGGCCTAATCGCGATAATAAAAAGATTTTGTATTTGCACAATGGATCTTCTTATGTTCTGTTTCCATGCAGTTCTGGAAAGCTTGTATTACATGACCTAAAGACCCATGGACTGGACTCCAAGCATCAAACCCATATATGATGTAAGGAGTCCCAGGTTAGCCCAAAAGTCAGCAGCCAACCGTAATCATGATAATTGGGAGAGAAGAAACTACTTACATCACATATCACACCAGTGCAGAGTCAGGTCCTCAGGGACCTCTGCCCCAGGGTTGGTCCATGAACATTGCAGGGCCATGTTTTTTAGCCTAAGGCTAGGTTTACATATACACAGGATAGTGATACATGCAATGAATGGTACCTCAGTGTCCAATAGACTGCAGATATGAGTAAATTGGGACTATTGGGCACTGAGCCAAGGTCACCATTGCAGAAAAGAGGTTAAAAGCCAAGAGGACTTCAACACAAGAAGCATCGGCTACGGGTATACGTGGTGTGAACGCAGCCCACACGTAACATACATGTTATTACTGCAGGATCATTGGCCAATTTATCATTACTGCACACACAAACTGCCACAGCAGTGAGGATCACAATGACTAGCCCACAGCCTCACTATGAGGTCACACAACCCAGTCCCTTGTGACGTCATAATGTACAGACTGCTGCCGAGGAGGAAAATACTCACAAAGTGCTTCCCACCAGCATGGAATGAAAGTTACCCGTCCTCCTCCGTGCAGCGAGCTTACCCTACAACCACCGTGCTGTGGGGGCGGCCGGGCCCTGCATATAATAACATGTAGCCGGAGTTTCCCCCACCTGCCCAGAGATTTACTTCCTCTAGGGGCCTCCGAGCTCTTCAGCGCCAGCAATGTTATCCGCAAGAACTCACCGAGACCAGCCCCGACCCCAACGGAGCGGACAGCGCCTCCCCCGGGGCAGGGAGTCTCCGGCGCCCGGGCGCTCCGTCTCTCCGTTCACCCCTGACAGAAGCTGACGCCACCACCGGTCTCTGAGCTCTGCTGCTACGCAACCCACAGCCAAGCCACGCCCGTCTGTCCGGTGACTGATGGGTGACGTTAGCCAATCATATGGCAGAGTTCTGAAGACTAGGCGGGGATGTTCCGCTCTTTAGCGAATCAGAAACAAGAAGGGAAAAAGATGGGGCTCAGGCATGGAAGTGTCCTGAGAGAAGGGAGAACCTTTAACTCATTCCTCAGCTTGTGACGTAGAAGAACTCGCGACCAATCAGAGTGTAGTTGCTAGTCAATTGTTTCCATACGTCACCGGTGCGTACAGCCGCTGAGTCCTAATTACGCTTCCGTCTAGAATGGAGCGGCTCCTGGCGGCTCCTCCTGCTCCCTCCCTCCCGCTCCAATCCACACAGTTCAGTAGTGTGTTCCGCCAGGAGGCGCTACATTCAATTCACCGCACTGCAACACTCTCTAGGATCTACAGCAGATGCAATGTACACAGCTCAGCAGCTAAATGGCTGGTGGAATATTATAGGCTGTGTTCACACATGGCGTTTGTGTTCTGAATCGCCATGCAACAGCTGTGAAGAGGAGATTTGCCTAATTAGATTATATTGTGTTTACATTTGTGTTTACAAGATGCAAGGGTAACGCAACATGTTAACATTATGTAAACATTGTGGAATGGATGTCAAAAGATACAGGGCTCACGCCTTAGATCTTTTGGCCAGAGGCCCGGCTACTCCAGGGTCAGCAGGGTCAACAAGCGATTCTTAATAAATTATAATAGTATTTTTGGCGCACTGACCTTTTTGGGGCAAGACCACTGCCCTTTTGTCGGGCTAATTGCAGGAGAGCCAGAAAAACTGTCTGAAACCCTTTATAAATGTGGTGCAGACACTTTTTTTGTGCCAACTACCACAGAATTCTGTCATAGACAGATTAATAAATCTAAATAAATCTATAAATGTATATAAGACCAATTGTATAAAATTCTTTGAACACAGAAATGTTGGACAGATATGGAGGCAATCATCTGATGGCACTGCAGAGGTGTTATGGAAGCTCAGGTTGCTTTTATAGCAACCTTCAGCCAGTGTCGGACTGGTGTACCTTGGGCCCACCAGAGAAAATTTTTTTTTGGGGGGGCACCCTTCATGTAATAAGAAAGACTACCAGACTACTCCTAATTGAAGTGTAAAACACGTTCTATCAAACATTAGATACAGAGCCAGAATCGAGGTCCATACATAACTGTAGCATTCAGCCATGGTTGCAGTCAAATATGCGTCCCCACAATGGCAGTGTGAATGCACCCTGTGTCCAATCATCGCTGGGAAAACATCTTATTATATTACAGTGTACTGTGGCTGTAGCTCCATGCAGGGTCGGACTGGGGTACCTGGGGCCCACCAGTGAAATTGATTTTGGGGGCCCACTACTACTACTACATAGAAATATTCTGGGATGAGAGAATTTCTAAGCACTAGCGGGGGCAGTGAAGTAAAGGATAAGCAAATCCCTTTCTCCCTCCCTCTATAGTGCTAGTGCTCAGCTCTTGGTTTGTGTACAGGGGCTGCAGGGGTGACGTTATCTCAGGGCATTAATGCTAGGGATAGTATAAGAGTTACCCCTGGTGTCCCGGGCTTTCTGCTGGTGACTGGGCTGTGGTTAGGGATGTAAGTATTCGCACTGCACCAACCGTCCAATAAGGAAATGCTGAAAACCTTTACAAGAACTGATGACAATAACCCTACTCTGGCATCACACCTGGCTCTTTGACCCTATAGATATAACAGTACATAAGCTGAGCGCTGTTTAAGGCTGCATTCACACTGCCGTTGCCCGCCGTACCTTAGCACGGCGGGCAACGGCAGCGCACAGGGAGAGGAGGTGAGCGCCGCTCACCCCCACCCCTCTCCATAGGAACATATGGCGCACAGTGCTGTACTACGGAGAAAGATAGGACATGTCCCCCATACAGTAGTGTGAATGTAGCCTTAGAAGGTAAAACCTACAATACAGATGTGTCACAGGAAGAAGTAGCATCTTGTACCTCACAAGTGACTTGTCTTCTCCTTCACGTCCAGAATCGTCGTAAAATCTGGTTGCAGAATTTTCTGGCAGATGTGTTCAGCTCTGGGAAGCAGATCCCCCGCATTGCGCCCCTAAAAATACCACAGTTACTTACAGTATAATGTCACCTGGATAAAACAATGTCATACACCTTGCCCCCCTGCAGATTTTAATATGCCCCCCAATACACACTGCCATCCTCCTCTATATTTTATTAAGGCTCCCAATGAACACTGCCATTCCACGCCCTCCATATTTTATTAATGGCACCCCTCCATATTTTATTAAGGGACCCCCCTCCCCTCCATAATTTATTAAGGAACCCCCTCACTCCATATTTTATTAAGGTACCCCCACCCCTCCATGTTTAATTAAGGGACCCCCTCCCCTCCATAATTTTTTAAGGGTCTCCCCCCCTCAACTCCATAGTTTATTAAGGGCGCCTCCTCCCCTCCATATTTTATTAAGGTCTCCCCCCCTCCCCTCCATATTTTATTAAGGGTCCCCCCTCCCCTCCATAATATATTGAGGCATGCCCCCACCCTCCATAATTTATTAAGGCACCCCCTCCCCTCCATAATTTATTAAGGAACCCCCCCTCCCCTCCATATTTTATTAAGGGTTCCCCTCCCCTCCATATTTTATTAAGGGCCCCCCTCCATAATTTATTAAGGGCGCCCTCTCCCCTCCATAATTTATTTAGTCCTCCCTCTCCCCTCCATAATTTATTAAGTGCTCCCCCTCCCCTCCATATTTAATTAAGGGCCCCCCCTCCCCTCCTACATTTATTAAGGCAAAAAAAAAAAAAAAATCACCTCACCTGACCCTGCGGCTCCAGTCCCTGGTGCTGCTGTGAGAGATGAGCGGCCGCGCGAAGAGGTCATCTAGGGCCTGAGTGCGGCGTGTTTCGGCTGCAGTCAGTGATAGTACTTGATGCGGCCGTTTCCGGCCGTATCGAGTACTATTGCAGCCACTGGCAGGGGCCTCTGTTGCATCCGATCGGAGGCCCCTGCCATAGTGACAGGAGTCAGGGCCCACGGGCCAGACCGACCCTGGTGACAGGAGTCAGGGCCCAACGGGGGATTCCCCGGCCCCCCGGCGGGCCAGACCGACGCTGGCTCCATGTATGGCTGTGTACTGCGGCTGTAGCTCCATGTATGGCTGTGTACTGCGGCTGTATCTCCATGTGTGGCTGTGTACTGCTCCCGTAGCTCCATGTATGGCTGTGTACTGCTCCTGTAGCTCCATGTATGGCTGTGTACTGCGGCTGTAGCTTCATGTATGGCTGTGTACTGCGGCTCTAGCTCCATGTATGGCTGTGTACTGCGGCTGTAGCTCCATGTATGGCTGTGTACTGTGGCTGCAGCTCCATGCATGGCTGTGTAC